>NC_140021.1:14282891-14370504 GCF_964263955.1 Coregonus lavaretus | reverse complement strand
AACACAACAGTGCTGGTATTCAAAAATGTATTGGCCCTTTTGCACTGTATCTTGCTCTATTGTGTCAGAAGCTCTATTTGAAACAGAAGCCTAACGAGTAGTGCTGGGCTGGGCATGAAGTTACTGGATGCAAATGCCATAGAAGGGAAATTCTGGTGTGTGTTATAATTCATATGGAACAGACCATGACTGTGTGAGGGAGACAAATAATGTCTATCGTGGTGGAAATGTCCATGATCTCAGAATATCATCTGACCAATCCAAGACTGTCATCTGACAACTGCATGAACCAATCCTCTTCCACTCTCTCCCTATTCTCTAACAGACATTTTTTTTAATGAACTTTTTTCATACAATCCATTTTCTAAACCGGAAAGGTAATACATACTAAAAGCTCTCCTGCATTCAGATCTGTCTGTATGTGCTTGGGCCTTCCAGAGCAGAGCTATACGCTCCTAGGCTGGTCCCAGATCTGTCTGTATGTGCTTGGGCCTTCCAGAGCAGAGCTATACGCTCCTAGGCTGGTCCCAGATCTGTCTGTATGTGCTTGGGCCTTCCAGAGCAGAGCTATACGCTCCTAGGCTGGTCCCAGATCTGTCTGTATGTGCTTGGGCCTTCCAGAGCAGAGCTATACGCTCCTAGGCTGGTCCCAGATCTGTCTGTATGTGATTTAGCTCAACTCCTCAGACTATTGCTTGTTGTGTAGTCTAAATCTAGGTGATAACAGTAGTCTGATTGACGAGGAGTAGCTAGATGCCTAGGCTACATCCTATACTTCTCCACTGCTTCTGACAGCTAGCCACGCTGCCTGACATGCATTTTAATGGAAACTGAAAAGGAAAACAATGCTGTATTATGTCTTGGACAGCTTTCCCCTCCCTGCTGTCTACCAGAATAATAATTGGCTAGGGTGTGTCCCAGATGACACCCTATTTCCTATATAGTGCCCTACTTTTGGGAGGGAACCTAGATGTGTTCTCCAGTAGTGTCGTTTTCATGGGATAAACCAAATCCCAGATAGATACTGTGGGTAGGCATGCAGTTTGGTACGTACTTTATCACATTCATTCCTATTTAGGAATGTAATACACACAAATAGCACTATTCTCCAGAGCTTGAAAATATGTACTCTTTTGGCACTTAAACGGCATGGTAAATGCAATGCTATGGTAAAAAAAATATACAAATTGCCTAATTGGTGTGGAGTTTGAATGGAGAGAAAGCATATGATGGTGTGATCACATCGGCTGGTGATGATACATTTACTGCAGTATTAGGCCTAATATTTAGCCAACGAATGATGGGTTAATATGAATGAGCTTCTTCAGCTACACATAGCTTCTCTTTTCCAGATGAGGCAATGCACAATTACACAAGCCTCTCCTCTATTCCTCTTCTCCTGGGGCCAGTTTTTCAAAAGTTATCTGCTAGGATTTCCCCAATCAGATAGGATTAAATGTTTATAATTGGGTTTTTCAAAACAGAAAAATTAGATTCTGATCCTCCGGATAAGGATTTGGTAACACAAACATAGACACAGGCATACAAACACACGATCACATACGCACTATGCACACATGTACACATGGATTTTGTGTTATAGATATGTGGTAGTAGAGTAGAGGCCTGAAGGCACACACTTAATATGTTGTGAAATCTGTTATGTATGTATTGTAATGTTTTTTAAATGTATAATTGCCTTAATTTTGCTGGACACCAGGAAGAGTAGCTGCTACCTTGGCAGCAGCTAATGAGGATCCATAATAAATACAAATACAATCTCACCTTTAATCAGGATTAAATGTTGTTTTGGCGTTTTTCAAAACTCAAAAGGTAGTGATTAGGACAGAAGGCATCTTGAGAAAGACACCAGTGATGATGCCTATGGAAATCTCGTAAAGCAGGAAACGGAGAGAGCATAACATCTGACTTTTTTCTTGCTGAAGAGCAGATCAAGTTGATAGTGCTCCAACAAAAAGAGACAAAACAGTGCATTTGCTTATTTCAATCATGCTTCAAAGATGCTGGGGTTGCATTTTCATATGATGAAGACTTCTGAAGAATATGGATTTGTGTTTAGAATTATTTTAGTTATCCAGTGAGATGGCAAATTTAGTTGAAAAATATTAAACTTTTTAAAGTGTTATATTAAAAGTTATGCAATTACATTTCCTTACAAGTGACATGCAAGCTATTTTGTCTTGGCTATCGTCATGTAGTTCATCATGCGGCAGTTTTTTAAAAGTTATCTTATTGGATTTTGGTAAATCAGATAGGATTACATGTTAGCATTAGGTTTTTCAAAACGGTACAATTTGGGATAAGGATTTGGTAATCCAATTTGACCTTTTAATCAGGATTGTATGTCGTTTTTCAAAACTCAAAGGTAGTGATTAGGATAGTTTTGATCCCAAAAATCTGGATGATCTTTATCCCACTGGAAGGGTGGATTCAGGGTGTATTTAGAAAGGTGAAAGGCTCTACAACCAAGAAAGGTGAGAAAGTCAAAAATGTTTTCTTACATCGGAAAACCAAAAGTTAAGTATGTTAAATTGACTGCAGTATAGGTATGTGTTCAGTAGTTATATTGAGAACTGTCAAATAAATGCATCTACTTACTTATAAGTGATATGCACGCTCTATAATTTTTAATCAAGGTACCTTTATTCATTTCTGTGTCCATATGACAGGGTAGAAGTAGTCCCACAACCTGTCCAGTAGATGGCGAGGTGTAGGCCTGTTCAAAGCACTGAAAATCTGGATTCTGTTATCTTGATATTGTGGTATCTGGATACGAATGATTCTATCCAATTCTTTTCAGAAAAACTGTTACAAAAACAGCCAATTCGATCTGATCCTGGATAGAAAAAAAAGAGGATTACAGAATTTGGCTCATTCTGATCCCCCAATTTATTTATTTTTAACGGGCCGCTGGAGTCGCAAAAGCTATAGGCTACAATATGTTGTTGGACATTTATGTTGAGCATGTTTTGCTACGATTAGTCCTGTTTAGATAACTGTCTGCTGCTACTATTAAAAAAATCAGTTGGCAGGGATGTTTGCTAGCAAGTTGTCAATGTTCCTGATTTCTAACAAAGCGGAGTGAGTAGGAAAATAAGATAACGTGAATCAAAAGGTTAATCTAGGTCAGATTATTTTTTTATTGTGGAAAGAGCAGATTCTAAGGTTTCTAAAGCACATACAAACTCAAGTAAAATGAGGGCATATCACTTGTTTGTTTCCACACCATCCAGTGACACAAGTTATTATTATTTATATTTTTATTCTGTTATATTCCATTATATTCTTACTACACTGAACAAAAATATAAATGCAACATGCAACAATTTCTAAGATATTACTGAGTTACAGTTCATATAAGGAAATTAGTCAATTGTTGGTCACAGATACCTTTAAAAAAAACAAAGTAGGGGCGTGGATCAGAAAACCAGTCAGTATCTGGTGTGACCACCATTTGCCTCATGCAGCAGGACACATCTGCTTTGCATAGAGTTGATCAGGCTGTTGATTGTGGCCTGTGGAATGTTTTCCCACTCCTCTTCAATGGCTGTGTGAAGTTGCTGGATATTGTTGGGAACTGGAACATGCTGTCATACATGTCGATCCAGAGCATCCCAAACATGCTCAATGGGTGACATGTCTGGTGAGTATGCAGGCCATGGAAGAACTGGGACATTTTCAGCTTCCAGGAATTGTGTATAGACCCTTGTGACATGGGGCCATGCATTATCATGCTGAAACACGAAGTGATGGCGGCGGATGAATGGCACGACAATGGGTCTTAGGATCTCATCACGGTATCTCTGTGCATTAAAATTGCCATCGATAAAATACAATTGTGTTCGCCCACACGACGCCATACACGCTGTCTGCCATCTGCCCGGTACAGTTGAAACCGGGATTAATCCGAGAAGAGCACACTTCAAGCGTGCCAGTAGCTGGTCTCAGACGATCCCGCAGGTGAAGAAGCCGGATGTGGAGGTCCTGGGCTGGCGTGGTTACACGTGGTCTGCGGTTGTGAGGCCGGTTGGACGTAGTGCCAAATTCTCTAAAATGACGTTGTAGGCGGCTTATGGTAGAGAAATGAACATTAAATTATCTGGCAACAGCTCTGGTGGATATTCCAGCAGTCAGCATGCCAATTGCACGCTCCCTAAAAACTTGAGACATCTGTGGCATTGTGTTGTGTGACAAAACTGCACATTTTAAAGTGGCCTTTTATTGTCCCCAGCACAAGGTGCACCTGTGTAATGATCATGCCTTTTAATCAGCTTCTTGATATACCACACCTGTCAGGTGGATGGATTATCTTGGCAAAGGAGAAATGCTCACTAACAGGGATGTAAACAAATTTGTGCAGAACATTTGAGAGAAATACGCTTTTTGTGCGTATGGAACTGTCACGCTCGTTGATAGACGAATCAGACCAAGGTGCAGCGTGGTATGCGTACATATTCCTTTATTAACTGAATACAGAATCAAAACAACAAAATACAAACGAACGTGAAGTTCAACAGGCTACACAAACACAAGCCGAAACAAGATCCCACAACTAAGGTAGGCAAAATGGCTGCCTAAGTATGATCCCCAATCAGAGACAACGATCGACAGCTGCCTCTGACTGGGAACACACCCGGCAAACATAGAAATACAAAATCTAGAATTCACACCCTGACCAAACCAACTAGAGAAAACAGGGCTCTCAAGGTCAGGGCGTGACAGTAGCCCCCCCCCCCCCCCAAAAGGTGCGTACTCCGGCAGCACCAACCTGACTCATTAGGGGAGGGTCCGGGTGGGCATCTAGCCTCGGTGGCGGCTCCGGCTCCGGGCGCGACGTCGGTATAAGCCTCTTCTCCCTTCCTGCCTCCCCGTTGCACACCCGGTCCGGTCTGGACCCCGGCGCAATGCTTCCCCTCTCAGTCCTCCCACGATGCACCAAGCCCTGTCCGGACCCTGGTGTGGGAGCCCTCGACCCTGGAGAGGGGCTGACATCTGGTCCCGGCCCAGCAGTCCTCCCGCGATGCACCAAGCCCTGTCTGGACCCTGGTGTGAGACCCCGACCCTGGAGAGGGATTGACGTCTGGTTCCGGCTCAGACCCCGGTGGAGCAGATGGCTTCGGCATGGGGGAAGAGCAGATAACCGGAGCTGGACTAGACACCGGTGGAGCGGACTGCTCCAGCACAGGAGTGGAGCCGCTGACCAGTGCTGAACTGAACCCCGGTGGAGCGGACTGCTCTGGCACCGGACTGGAGCAGCTGACCGGAGCTGGACTGGGCACCGGCGGAGCGGACTGCTCTGGCACTGGGGTGGAGCAGAGGACCCTCGCTGGAGGTCGGGTGCGTGGCGCTGGAACGGGCCGTACCGGACTGGGGACACGCACCACTGGTTTGGTGCGAGGAGCAGGAACGGGCCGTACCGGACTGGAGACACGCACCACTGGTCTGGTGCGAGGAGCAGGCACGGGCCGTACCGGACTGGAGACACGCACCACTGGTCTGGTGCGAGGAGCAGGAACGGGCCGTACCGGACTGGAGACACGCACCACTGGTATGGTGCGAGGAGCAGGCACGGGCCGTACCGGGCTGGAGACACGCACCACTGGTTTGGTGCGAGGAGCAGGAACGGACCGTACCGGACTGGAGACACGCATCACAGGTTTGGTGCGAGGAGCAGGCACGGGCCGTACCGGACTGGAGACACGCACCACTGGTCTGGTGCGAGGAGCAGGCACGGGCCTTACCGGACTGGAGACACGCACCACTGGTTTGGTGCGAGGAACAGGCACAACCCGTCCTGGCTGGACGCTCACTTTAGCCCGGCAAGTGCGGAGGGCGGGCACTAAGCGCACCGGGCTGTGAATGCGCACTGGAGACACAGTGCGTATCACAGCATAACAGGGTGCCTGAACGGTCCCACGCTCCTTAACGTGAGTGCGGGGAGTTGGCTCTACTCTGAAACCTGGCTCCGTCAGCCTGCTTTAAGGACTGCGCTCTCTGCTGCTGGAGGGTTAACTCCTCTCTCAGCTCCTCCTGTTGCCTGGCCAGCTCCTCTCTCAGTGCATCCACTGACTCCTTCTCCCTGTGGGCCTCCTGCAGCGCCTCCCTCTGAAGGGAGATCTCCTGCTCCCTCTTAGCTAACAGCCCCCGTAAGGTGGTGGTCTCCTCTCTCAGAGTGCTGAGCTGCAGGTCTTGGAGGGCCTCTATCATAGCGGCCTCCACCTCCTCCACAGTCAGCCATTTCAGGGCCTCCTGCTGCTTCGCCAACCACCCCGTGTGCCCCCCAAAAATGTTTTATTGGGGCTGCCTCTCGGGCTTCCTTCGTCGTCGTGAACTTCAGAGTCACCGTTTATCCTCCCTCGCTGCCTCCGTCTGCTCCCATGAGAGGCGATCCATTCCTGCCTGGATCTCTTCCCAAGTCCAGGATCCCTTACCGTCCAAAATATCCTCCCATGTCCAGGATGTCTGCTCTTCCTGGCCACGCTGCTTGGTCCGTTGGTGGTGGGATCTTCTGTCACGCTCGTTGATAGACAGATCAGACCAAGGTGCAGCGGGGTATGCGTACATATTCCTTTATTAACTGAATACAGAATCAAAACAACAAAATACAAACCACCGTGAAGTTCAACAGGCTACACAAGCCAAAACAGAAACAAGATCCCACAACTAAGGTAGGCAAAATGGCTGCCTAAGTATGATCCCCAATCAGAGACAACGATCGACAGCTGCCTCTGATTGGGAACCACACCCGACCAACATAGAAATACAACATCTAGAATTCACACCCTGACCAAACCAACTAGAGAAAACAGGGCTCTCAAGGTCAGCGCGTGACAGGAACATTTCTGAGATCTTCTATTTCAGCTCATGAAACATGGGATCAACACTTTACATGTTATGTTTTATAGTTTTGCTCAGTATATAAAATCTATGTGTGTTGACTGTGATCAGGCTCAGACCCTTGGTGCATCGTGTGTCTTGTCTGTTTAATGAACCAAATAATGAACTATTGATTTCATCTGCATGGTGCAGCCATGTAGAAGCCTATGGGCAGTATAGACCAGTAACATAATTAAACTAAAAATATGCCATTCTATTCTTTTGAAAATAAGTTGTATTAGTCATAATCTATCTTAGGACCTGCCTAAACAAATTAATAATGCATTTCTTTGTGATGGTGTATATTCAATGGATTTATTAAAATAGGCCACCCACATCGGCACACCCCTACTCCCACTCGTCACCGGTGCATACATGCGCACGGAAGGTATAAAAGGTTTATGCCGGCAATAATGTGGTAAAAATGGGACTGTTTGAAAGGGTAGCATATAAACATTGTCCAATTTTTTTTATGGGCAACATACCGTACAGCCTGTGTGAATTAGGTATTAGAAGAGAGTGAGAGATGTTGCTGAGAAGTTTCTTTCTCTATTCTAAAGTCATTAAAAGGCACTTCTTTGGATCCAGTTTCCCTTCATCATTCCAGACGGATGGGTACTGAAGTTTGTGTTGGTGTGTGTGGGTGTGTGTGTGTGTGTGTGTGTGTGTGTGTGTGTGTTCCAGCCGGAGCCTCCTAAGAAGCAGTCTAACTGGCGCAGGAAACACGAGGACTTCATCGCCACAATCAGAGCTGCCAAGGGCATCACTCAGGTCATGAAGGAGGGGGGGCCCTTACCCCCTCCCCCACCACCCTCCTACGACCCAGGTAACAACACCCTTACCCCCTCCTCTAGCCCCCTTCTACGACCCAGCTAACAACACCCTTACCCCTCCTCCAGCCCCCTCCTACGACCCAGCTAACAACACCCTTACCCCCTCCTTCACCCCCAATGTACGTCCCAGGTAACAACAACCTTACTCAGGTAACAACACCCTTACCCCATCGTCCACCCCCGTCTTCTAAACATTTTGTTTAGAGATTCTCCCTCTTAAACATAAGATTGGCGAGTGAGGTCACTGAACAACATAATACCTTCATGTGTTTCCAGATTATATCCAGTGACTGTGTTATTGTGTTGTTCCAGATTATATCCAGTGACTGTATGATTGTGTTGTTCCAGATTATATCCAGTGATTGTGTTGTTCTAGATTATATCCAGTGATTGTGTTTATTCCAGATGATAGCCAGTGACTGTGTGATTGTGTTGTTCCAGATTATATCCAGTGACCGTGTGATTGTGTTGTTCCAGATTATATCCAGTGATTGTGTTGTTCTAGATTATATCCAGTGTCCATATTGCGAGCGGCGGTTCAGTGAGAATGCAGCAGACAGACACATGAAATTCTGTAAGGAGCAACACGCTCGAATGCAGAACAAGGCCAAGGTACCTGGGGCTGTGGACGTCAAGAAAACACCTGCACGCACACAGGTAGGACAGCACTGGCGTGTGTGTGTGTGTGTTTGTTTAATGTCTCTTTAAGTGTGTGAGCCATACACAGAGAGTAAAGTGTTCAGTGAGTGTGTTGCACTGCATAAAACAAAAGTGTGTGTGCGTGCGCTCCTTAGTTCAAGCCTCCTGCTGCCGTGAAGAAGTCTAACTCTCCTGCTGTGTCCGCTGTGCCCTCTTCCTCCCGCTTACCCCAGAGATCTGTCCTGGGCCAGCCCTCAGGTAACACACACAGTGTCTCACAGTCAGATGATGGTGCAGATATTTGTGTAACACAGGGGTTATTTCACATGCTTGTCTCTATTTCTGCTCAGTCTCTTTTAGAACACTGTCTCTCTGTCTTACAGAGGACAACTCCAAGTAGACCCTGTCTCTTCTGTGCTAGGCCACACTGACTGAAGCTAATACTCTATGGTGCTACAATCAACAAAACCTCTTGGGCTGGGCATATCAGCCATCCAGATACAATGTCACTGAATTGAAGCCACTTTTCTGGAGAGACAGGACTGACATGTTTTTAAGTCTACACCCTCTTTTCCTCTCCCCTCCTCTCCTCTTCTCTCCTCTCCTCTCTTCTCGTCCCTATAGGGATTTCGTCCAGTAAGGTTCCCTCTGCAGGATCAGTGAGGAGCACTCCGTCTGGTTACTCTCCTAACCGCACCGCCGCTTCTGGCCTCACTAGTCCACCTTCAGGGTTAGTACACACACACACCATGCGCACAACATTAACACACACACACCTGCATGCACGCGCACGTCACCAAATCCTGTCAATATGTAACACACATTATACGTTTAAGACCACCAGTAAAAACTCTTCCCTTCCCTTCTATCTTTCTCCTCTCCTCTCAGTGTTGTCGGTAAGCCCCGTCCAGTAGGTTCCTATGGCTCTGTGAAGATCTCTCAGACAGCAGGGGGACTCAACAACCGGAAAGCCTACAACGCAGACAAATACAACTCCAGGTAGGAAAAGGCCTGTATGAGTGTGACTGGGAGATTGTATGTGATGGTTCACTTGCAGTGGATGTGTTAGACAAAATACAAGTCCAGACAATAAACACTGTCCTCTTGTGGTAGGTTGTGGTATTGCTCAGCATAATTAAACCACTGCAGTGCTTGCCTTCTCTCTACATTTACATTACATTTTAGTAATTTACCAGACACCCTTATCCAGAGTGACGTACAGTAGTGAGCCCATACATTTTCATACTGGTCCACCGTGGCAATTGAACCCACAACCCTGGCGTTGCAAGCACCATGCTCTACCAACTGAGCCACATGGGACCTCTGTCACTCTCACTCTCTCTCTTTCTCACTCTCTCTCTCTCTCTCTCTCTGTTTATATCTCACTCTACTTTTTTCCCCTTCCCTGTCTTTCTCCACTTCAGGAGCGATGCCAAAAGTGAAGATGATGTGGATAATGGTGGAATGATGACAAAGTTCTGCCACGAGTGTGGAACCAAGTACCCTGTAGACTGGGCCAAGTTCTGCTGTGAGTGTGGGGTTCGTAGGATGTGTATTTAAAGGAGGAGAGGAGGAGAAGAGAGAGGAGTAGAGGAGAGGGGTAGAGGAGGAGAATACAGAGGGATAGAGGAGTAGAGGAGTGGGGTAGAGGCAAGAGAGTAGATGTAGAGAGGAGTCTAGGATGTCCTTCTGAGAGACGGGAGGAGAGAGAAAGAAGGGAGGAGGATAGGAGAACGGAGAAAAATATATGAGAGAAAAGAGGAAAGATGAGAGGAGAGGAGGGAAATAGGAAATTAAATAAAAGGGTGGCACTTCACTGGAACCCTGGGCCATAATGGTGTTATAACACTTACCTAGCTAAAATAGTACTTGGCCAGCAGGAATGAGTTTTTTCCCCCTCATAATATTGTAAAGTTAGTTTGATATCAGCGCACATAACTGTTAATGTCATTATTATGACAGTGTTATGTAGGCTTTACAACAGAAGGCTCAAGTAAATAATTACCCCAAATTTACATTTACATTTTAGTTATTTAGCAGACACTCTTATCCAGAGTGCATACATTTTTTTTTTTTTCATACTGTCCCCCCAATTTCCATCCTAACCCATTCTTATCCCAACCAGTGTACCATGGTCTACAAGCCCTCTCCAATATAACCCTAGGTAGAAACCCACACTCTCATCCTATCTACTCCCTCCCACCCGTTTCTCTCCTGCCTCACATATTCAATGTGTTACTATTGAAGTGCAATATGATTGACTACTGATAAAAAAAAAGGAGTTTAATTCTTGAAGATGAATGGAATGTGTGATGTGGCAAAGTGGACTCATTCTTTTCATTGTCATGAGTATAATTAATGTTAAGTATTTGGAAAAGAATACACATTGTTTTTACTGGGACCAGTGTAAAAGCAGGTTGACCTTTATTGTTATCAGTCTTGTCCTGGAGGCAGAACTGAGGTCGTGTCTACACTTGACACTTACATGCGACTTCTGCTATCAGAATACGAAGATCGCATTGAAAAGACGGGTCTAGACGCTTTGTGGTCGAATTGTGTTAAGATCTGACTGACCACTTCAGGAGGTGGTGAGGGATGCATTGTGTGCGGATTTCCCCTCAGTCTGGACCAATCAGGCTACCGAAAGCGCATACAGTGGGCGACATCATCGGCACTCCTCCCACAAGTCTCCAGAAAACATGTTTTGGGACAGAGAGGTACCTTTTCATTATAACGTTGGAGGAAATACCTTCCTAGCGTGTGAGGAACGTGTTTGCTGGCCTCAAATGGTAGCCAGCTAGCTAATATTTAGAAAAACGTTTTTGTTTAGCTAGAGTTATCCCGTTTGCAATCCCTTTTGCGTTGCTCACTAGCTTGCTGACTAGCTACAGAGGTTAGCTGGCTAGTTAGCTACAGTAGTTATTTTCATATTTGGCCTATTCCACCGTTTGTAGAATGCATACATACTGGCATTTGGAATCCGGACACACTGTGGACATGGTAGACACGTTTAAATGTAGGTGTAGACGCATGACCTGATCAGAACTATATGAACAGAATACAAAATCTGCATGAACTGTCAAGTCTAGACACGGCCTGGGTGATTTCCCCTTAGGACAGCTGCAAAGTCAAAATTGTCTATATTGTAAAAATTCATGAAAACAAAAATGTACTTTTTGGTCTTCATTTAGGGTTAGGCATTAGGTTTAGCAGTGTGGTAAGGGTTAGGTTTGAGATCAGATTTTATGACTGCAGAGCTGCATCTAGAACAAAATTAATGACGAAAATTAACATGCAGTGTAAGAGGCCATTGCTGTTAAATAGTTGTGGTACAGGTAAGGGATTTTAAATAATTTTAAAGGCAGCAATTTCAAAACACGGTATAACATGTCCGATACAAGGCGTTAAAATTGACCATCATTCATATACTGCTATTTCCACATACTGTATACAAGGAAATTGGTTCATTTATTTCATCTCTGTTTTTTTTTTGTTGTTGTATTTTTTTGTGGTTTTGTTAAAGCCTTTCTCTGTATCTACCTACATGTGTTCTGTGTTTCCTTCAGTGAGTACGGTTACATGCACACAATTATGCGGTTCTTGTGGATAGTCAGATTAATATAATAGTTTGATTTAAATGTTTACGTGCTTTGCAAGAATAACGATTTCCCTAATAAGCCTGTCTACATGGACACGTCTGTAATCAGGCTACCTGATGGCACTCTGATAAATGCCGAAAATCACCAATCAAAATATACGTTGATTCTGAGTTCGGATATATAACGTTTTGTATGTGAAAACTAATTTTAAAAAAGGCACTCGACCTCACTTCACTCGTGCTAAAGAGGGACACTCGCTCAGCTGGTGCTAGCACATGCGCAGATCAAATACACGGCTGGAACGCCGATTAGGGTGTTTACATGTCCTAATAATTCGAAAGATTACTCAGAACCGTATACTTACTTAGTTTTGACCTTACACCGATTTAAGATGATCAGAGTAAGATGTTTACATGACTATTGCATAGTCTGCCTACTGCCATAGTCTGTTTAGTATCGAATTATTACTGTGCATGTAAACGTACTCCATGTTCATTTTGAATCAGTATTGAATGGGATAATCTGGGATTTACGGTACGGGCCGGTACATGCACTGACCAGTCCTCACCAACACTGTCCCTGCAGGTCACATTCAGCCAGTTCCCCAGACCACATCAATTATCTTCAATCATGGTCCTGAACCCCACAGAGTGTGCAGGCTTTTGCCTCAGCCCGGCACTAACACACCTGATTCTACTGATAATAATAATATAATATGCCATTTAGCAGACGCTTTTATCCAAAGCGACTTACAGTCATGCGTGCATACATTTATGGGTGGTCCCGGGGATCGAACCCACTACCTTGGCGTTACAAGCGCCGTGCTCTACCAGCTGAGCTACAGAGGACCACCCATAAAGACATACAAGACCACTGATCTTGACAAAGCTCACGGTGGTTCATTTAGCTGAATCAGGTGTGTTAGTGCCGGGCAGGAACAAAAGCCTGCACACACTGCGGCCCGCCAGTAAGACGGTAAAGACATACAGTGGGGAAAAAAAGTATTTAGTCAGCCACTAATTTTGCAAGTTCTCCCACTTAAAAAGATGTGAGAAGCCTGTAATTTTCATCATAGGTACACATCAACTATGACAGACAAATTGAGATTTTTTTCTCTCCAGAAAATCACATTGTAGGATTTTTAATGAATTTATTTGCAAATTATGGTGGAAAATAAGTATTTGGTCACCTACAAACAAGCAAGATTTCTGGCTCTCACAGACCTGTAACTTCTTCTTTCAGAGGCTCCTCTGTCCTCCACTCATTACCTGTATTAATGGCACCTGTTTGAACTTGTTATCAGTATAAAAGACACCTGTCCACAACCTCAAACAGTCACACTCCAAACTCCACTATGGCCAAGACCAAAGAGCTGTCAAAGGACACCAGAAACAAAATTGTAGACCTGCACCAGGCTGGGAAGACTGAATCTGCAATAGGTAAGCAGCTTGGTTTGAAGAAATCAACTGTGGGAGCAGTTATTAGGAAATGGAAGACATACAAGACCACTGATAATCTCCCTCGATCTGGGGCTCCACGCAAAATCTCCCCCCGTGGGGTCAAAATGATCACAAGAACGGTGAGCAAAAATCCCAGAACCACACGGGGGGACCTAGTGAATGACCTGCAGAGAGCTGGGACCAAAGTAACAAAGCCTACCATCAGTAACACACTACGCCGCCAGGGACTCAAATCCTGCAGTGCCAGACGTGTCCCCCTGCTTAAGCCAGTACATGTCCAGGCCCGTCTGAAGTTTGCTAGAGTGCATTTGGATGATCCAGAAGAGGATTGGGAGAATGTCATATGGTCAGATGAAACCAAAATAGAACTTTTTGGTAAAAACTCAACTCGTCGTATTTGGAGGACAAAGAATGCTGAGTTGCATCCAAAGAACACCATACCTACTGTGAAGCATGGGGGTGGAAACATCATGCTTTGGGGCTGTTTTTCAGCAAAGGAACCAGGACGACTGATCTGTGTAAAGGAAAGAATGAATGGGGCCATGTATCATGAGATTTTGAGTGAAAACCTCCTTCCATCAGCAAGGGCATTGAAGATGAAACGTGGCTGGGTCTTTCAGCATGATAATGATCCCAAACACACCGCCCGGGCAACGAAGGAGTGGCTTCGTAAGAAGTATTTCAAGGTCCTGGAGTGGCCTAGCCAGTCTCCAGATCTCAACCCCATAGAAAATCTTTGGAGGGAGTTGAAAGTCTGTGTTGCCCAGTGACAGCCCCAAAACATCACTGCTCTAGAGGAGATCTGCATGGAGGAATGGGCCAAAATACCAGCAACAGTGTGTGAAAACCTTGTGAAGACTTACAGAAAACGTTTGACCTGTGTCATTGCCAACAAAGGGTATATAACAAAGTATTGAGAAACTTTTGTTATTGACCAAATACTTATTTTCCACCATAATTTGCAAATAAATTTATTAAAAATCCTACAATGTGATTTTCTGGATTTTTTTTTCTCATTTTGTCTGTCATAGTTGACGTGTACCTATGATGAAAATTACAGGCCTCTCTCATCTATTTAAGTGGGAGAACTTGCACAATTGGTGGCTGACTAAATACTTTTTTCCCCCACTGTATCTACCCAACTCATGATATGGGTAAATAATAATTTTACACTAAAAGGAACTCATATCTAATTTCATCCATATAATTAATGTTATTGTAGTCATCTTTAGTATATTGAGCTGTATCGAAACATCTTAATTTGTTTCATTTTAAAGAACTTGTAATGACTGTAAATGCTCCCTGATGCAAGCGTTATTTACATGATATGCAATGCTTACCTGACTGGATAGGACATTCCTATACTGGGAATTGACTGTCGTACTTCCGTCCTTTACGTTTAACAATAAACATTTATGAAGAATCTTCTGTGTATTTGTCATTCGATGTGTGTGTTTGTGTGTGTGTGTGGTCTTCTTTAGCTAGGACAAACAGCAGACTGGTTTTAGGTGTCCCATAAATTGCGGGTTAGTTGGTCTTTAAAGAAGGAATACACCATAAAAGGTATTTGCAGTTGAATATAAAAATATATTTGCAGTCCTTGGTAGAATATATTACATATTATACAGTACATGGATAACACAATCATAACTCAATAAGCCTGATATCTGTTCATGTTGTCATACACCATTTGGTGCCCAGCCCATATGGGCTTATTATTGATTCTATAGTTCCCATAGCACCCTAGTAGCAGCCTAAGCAGAGAGGTCCTTTAAATATGAACATATTTAATCATTTGTAAGTGTTTTTAATTGTGTTTTTTTAATCAGCTGTTTTATTTTTGATAACATTGAGTTTGATTGAATATTCATGGTGGTTTTAACCCACAGATTTGAAGATGGACTGGCAGGTCAACTCTTTATTGCTGAAATCGTAAATTCGTACATAGGAGCATACGACTGGGAAAAATCCACTGGAATGCCCTTCCAACTCGCAATTACTAGTGGGAAACTCGTCTATGATCCCTGAGCTCCAATTTTTCCCACATGCTGAACTCTCACCTACTAAGGAAATGACCTCGATAACAGCATTTTCAACAGTTAAATGCAACAAGAAACATTATTTATAAAAAGCAATCTATTCATATTGTCTTTGAAGACTATAATTCATTTTCAAGCATGATAGCTATACTTTTAGTTTATGGTTTGACGCAGCTTTCTCCACGAGTTCAAAGCATCATGCATCCAACTAGTATTTATGACTTCACAACAGGTAATTACCACCTTCCCACTTGGTTATGAATGCAGCATAAGTACTTGTGCAACAAAACACTAAACAAAATACAATTGTACAATATAAATGCATAATTAATCATCCTAGCACGTACAACTACCACTTTGTCACGTTATAAGGATAAGAGTAATTCATGCACATATTTTCCTTCTTCCCCAGGCTTTGAAAGTGTTATATGGCAACAGCAGAAACAGACTGGCACCCAGGCAAAACCACAATGGCAGTTTAAGCTCTATTAATGTAGAGTTATAGTGGCCTAAGGATCACATCAACATCAAAACTTCTTATTTCGCTCTGACACACACAGGGGATAATTACGTGCTTCACTATAAAATGATTAGAGGGGTACAGTTAACACTTGTGAGTCAATATAATTTCAGAATAAAATAAATAGTACTAAAACCAATGCTACAGTTACATTTAGACATAACATTGGATATCATGGTGCCTTATACCTGGCAAACTACCCTACAAAGCTTGAAATCAGGTTAAGATGAGCATCATTCATCAAATAAGGGAAAAAGGCTTGCACGAAAAGTGTTGGTTGAATTTCACAGGAAGTTTCTGGGGAAGGTTTCAGTAGCCCTACGTGGATTTCAGTAGCTAAGACACCCGAGTTGAAAGCAAACATCCGTGGTGGAATAGGCTTTCAAACTGCCATTCTATAATAATAAAGCAACACTGTCACACACCAGAGGCCAGGCTCACTGCCCAATACCACTCACTGGAGCAGAAAGAGGGACGTCATGAGCTACAACAAGTCTCTCTACTCAAAAGTGCACTTCATTTATACACAAGCAATCAATCATCATTGTTTGTTCGGATACAGTGAGGGAAAAAAGTATTTGATCCCCTGCTGATTTTGTACGTTTGCCCACTGACAAAGAAATGATCAGTCTATAATTTTAATGGTAGGTTTATTTAAACAGTGAGAGACAGAATAACAACAACAAAATCCAGAAAAACGCATGTCAAAAATGTTATAAATTTATTTGCATTTTAATGAGGGAAATAAGTATTTGACCCCCTCTCAATCAGAAAGATTTCTGGCTCCCAGGTGTCTTTTATACAGGTAACGAGCTGAGATTAGGAGCACACCCTTAAAGGGAGTGCTCCTAATCTCAGTTTGTTACCTGTATAAAAGACACCTGTCCACAGAAGCAATCAATCAATCAGATTCCAAACTCTCCACCATGGCCAAGACCAAAGAGCTCTCCAAGGATGTCAGGGACAAGATTGTAGACCTACACAAGGCTGGAATGGGCTACAAGACCATCGCCAAGCAGCTTGGTGAGAAGGTGACAACAGTTGGTGTGATTATTCGCAAATGGAAGAAACACAAAAGAACTGTCAATCTCCCTCGGCCTGGGGCTCCATGCAAGATCTCACCTCGTGGAGTTGCAATGATCATGAGAATGGTGAGGAATCAGCCCAGAACTACACGGGAGGATCTTGTCAATGATCTCAAGGCAGCTGGGACCATAGTCACCAAGAAAACAATTGGTAACACACTACGCCGTGAAGGACTGAAATCCAGCAGCGCCCGCAAGGTCCCCCTGCTCAAGAAAGCACATATACAGGACCGTCTGAAGTTTGCCAATGAACATCTGAATGATTCAGAGGAGAACTGGGTGAAAGTGTTGTGGTCAGATGAGATCAAAATCGAGCTCTTTGGCATCAACTCAACTCGCCGTGTTTGGAGGAGGAGGAATGCTGCCTATGACCCCAAGAACACCATCCCCACCGTCAAACGTGGAGGTGGAAACATTTTGCTTTGGGGGTGTTTTTCTGCTAAGGGGACAGGACAACTTCACCACATCAAAGGGACGATGGACGGGGCCATGTAACGTCAAATCTTGGGTGAGAACCTCCTTCCCTCAGCCAGGGCATTGAAAATGGGTCGTGGATGGGTATTCCAGCATGACAATGACCCAAAACACACGGCCAAGGCAACAAAGGAGTGGCTCAAGAAGAAGCACATTAAGGTCCTGGAGTGGCCTAGCCAGTCTCCAGACCTTAATCCCATAGAAAACCTGTGGAGGGAGCTGAAGGTTAGAGTTGCCAAACGTCAGCCTCGAAACCTTAATGACTTGGAGAAGATCTGCAAATAGGAGTGGCACAAAATCCCTCCTGAGATGTGTGCAAACTTGGTGGCCAACTACAAGAAACGTCTGACCTCTGTGATTGCCAACAAGGGTTTTGCCACCAAGTACTAAGTCATGTTTTGCAGAGGGGTCAAATACTTATTTCCCTCATTAAAATGCAAATCAATTTATAACATTTTTGACATGCGTTTTTCTGGATTTTTTTGTTGTTATTCTGTCTCTCACTGTTCAAATAAACCTACCATTAAAATTATAAACTGATCATTTCTTTGTCAGCGGGCAAACGTACAAAATCAGCAGGGGATCAAATACTTTTTCCCCTCACTGTAATTGCACTGTGCCACATACTTACCATTGCGACACAAGAGTTTCATCATTGCAACAGAACACCTCCCACTTTGTTAGGTACCACACAGATTTCCCCCTATGTCTATTATAGTAATTCCATAGGATGGTTATTTAGCAGATGCTTTTATCCTAAGTAAGTGTTAGGCAAGACAATACTACTTTACAGGACAAATAGTATAATATTTTTTTTTTACAGTAACTGTACACACTTTACAGTAAGTTTGTTGGTTCTTGGTACGATTAGCTCCGGGCTGCGTCTCTCCTCTCCTCTCATGTCAGGTCTCCATGTCTTTCAGCCAGGGACATGTAGCACTCCTTCAGGCTGTCCACAAACACCTTCAGTCCACACCGTCTCCTCCTCCGCTCCATGGCCTCTGTGCTCCTGCTTCCCTCCCCTTTCTCTCGTCCCTGCTGTTTCCCACTGTCCACCCTCTCCCCTCCTCCCTCAGTGGTCCCTCTGTTCTCCTCAGTTTTCTCATTTTCCTCCTCCCCTTCTCCTCCTGGCTTCTTCTTTCTCTTCTGATGCTGATGGTGTGCGCTCTGTCCTTGTGGACTCCTCTGGATGTTGAGAAACAGGAACATTGACAACTCAATAATAATATGGTCAATCAATATCTATGGCTAGTAATAATACAGTGAGTAGATATAAGGAGAGTATTTCAACATGTGTAAGAAAGACATACTGTACATGTAGTGTAGTTGGCTAACTACGAATGAATGGATCTCACCTGTTTTCTAGGACAGTGGCGGCCCAGTGAGCACAGGATGTCTCTCTTGAGCCTCTCTAGTTTATAGAGCCTGATGAGTCTGCTATGGCTACACAGCAGGTTGTGGATAAACTCTCTCTCCTACAAAACAATGATCAGAGTCATCTGGAGAATTACAATGACTACAGTGGACATTCCCATTCAAGTCAACGTTCTGTGTTGGTTGTCTACTCTGGTGATGCAGTTCCAAATCTAAAACAGCAGGGGGCAGTAAGTAAACAGCCTTGCACCATTGTCCTGGGGTAGATCTTTGGAGAGGTGAGAGATGAGAAAAGGGAGGAACGAAAAGATTGAAGGAAGTTTGTTCATAATATTGTAAATACTCACTTTATCCTTCTCACATTCAGGGATTTCCTTCTCCGTGCAGGTTTTATTAATCACTTTTAATGATTCAGTGATGTTGTTCTCCTAGGAGTGAAAGCAGAGAGCTCCATTTAACACGGTCCATAAACTCTGTTTAAAGTCTGTTTTAAAGTCCATAAACTCTATTGAGATCTCCATGGCAACAGGAAAACTCCTTGTCCGTCATGGTACTTACAAGGTTCTGAAGGAGCGGGGAGATGACATTCCCGTAGTCCTCAGCGATCTCTCTCATAGTCCTGTTGCTGTCACAAGACAACGCCAGAGGTAGCAGCATGAGAGAAAAGACAGAGATGCCAAGAATATGCTGTGTGTGTGTGTGAGAGAGAGAGAGGGAAAGAGAGAGGTGTAAGTGTACAACAGTCTTAGCATTATCCACAGCAGTTAGAGACTCATGGCTCATGCAAAATATGCATTTTTTATCTTGACCTTTTCATACTTTACTGATCCAGGTAAGTGCCATTGCGAGACATCTCTTTTTACAATGGACATCTGGTCTGGCAGTAGTCAACAGTGGAACTACAGACTGATTGTAACATGTTCAGGGACAGATTTTTTGCATTTTTGCCATTTAGCAGACGCTCTTATCCAGAGCGACTTACAGTTAAGTGAGTGCATACATTTTTCATACTGGACCCCCGTGGGAATTGAACCCACAACCCTGGCGTTGCAAACACCATGCTCTACCAACTGAGCTACACGGGGCCCCAGATTAAGGAATCATAGGCCCTGGGCTTAGTTCAAATATATATACTGTATGTGTGTATATATATATATATATATATATATATATATATATATATATATATATATATATATATATATATATATATATATATATATATATATATATATATATATATATATATATATATATATATATACTACCGTTCAAAAGTTTGGGGTCACATAGAAATTCCTTGTTTTCGAAAGAAAAGCTATTTTTTTGTCCATTAAAATAACATCAAATTGATCAGAAATACAGTGTAGACATTGTTAATGTTGTAAATGGCTATTGTAGCTGGAAACGGCTGATTTTTTTATGGAATATCTACATAGGCGTACAGAGGCCCATTATCAGCAACCATCAATCCTGTGTTCTAATGGCACGTTGTGTTTGCTAATCCAAGTTTATCATTTTAAAAGGCTAATTGATCATTAGAAAACCCTTTTGCAATTATGTTAGCACAGCTGAAAACTGTTGTGCTGATTAAAGAAGCAATAAAACTGGCCTTCTTGAGACTAGTTGAGTATCTGGAGCATCAGCAATTGTGGGTTCGATTACAGGCTCAAAATGGCCAGAAACAAATAACTTTCTTCTGAAACTCGTCAGTCTATTCTTGTTCTGAGAAATGAAGGCTATTCCATGTGAGAAATTGCTAAGAAACTGAAGATCTCGTACAACGCTGTGTACTACTCCCTTCACAGAACAGCGCAAACTGTCTCTAACCAGAATAGAAAGAGGAGTGGGAGGCCCCGGTGCACAACTGAGCAAGAGGACAAATACATTAGTGTCCAGTTTGAGAAACAGACGCCTCACAGGTCCTCAACTGGTAGCTTCATTAAATAGTACCCGCGAAACACCAGTCTCAACGTCAACAGTGAAGAGGCGACTCTGGGATGCTGACCTTCTAGGCAGAGTTGCAAAGAAAAAGCAATATCTCAGACTGGCCAATAAAAATAAAAGATTAAGATGGGCGAAAGAACAGACACTGGACAGAGGAAGATTGGAAAAAAGTGTTATGGACAGACAAATCAAAGTTTGAGGTGTTCGGATCACAAAGAAGAACATTTGTGAAACGCAGACCAAATGAAAAGATGCTGGAGGAGTGCTTGATGCCATCTGTCAAGCATGGTGGAGGCAATGTGATGGTCTGGGGGTGCTTTGGTGGTGGTAAAGTGGGAGATTTGTACAGGGTAAAAGGGATCTTGAAGGAAGGCTATCACTCCGTTTTGCAATGCCATGCATACCCTGTGGACGGCGCTTGATTGGACCCAAAGCACAGCTCCAAACTATGCAAGAACTATTTAGGGAAGAAGCAATCAGCTGGTATTCTGTCTATAATGGAGTGGCCAGCACAGTCACCGGATCTCAACCCTATTGAGCTGTTGTGGGAGCAGCTTGACCGTATGGTACGTAAGAAGTGCCCATCAAGACAATCCAACTTGTGGGAGGTGCTTCAGGAAGCATTTACAACTAGAATGCCAAAAGTCTGCGAGCCTGTAATTGCTGAAAATGGGACACAAATATGATTTAAATTAAAAATCCTTATTTCTGACCTCGTCAATGACTACATTTCCTATTCATTTTGCTATATTTCCTATTCAAACTCATTTCATGTATGTTTTCATGGAAAACATGGACATTTCTAAGTGACCCCAAACTTTTGAACGGTAGTGTATATGTATATCTATCTATATATATATATATATATATATATATATATATATATATATATATATATATATATATATATATATATATATATATTATGCTCTCTGGTGTATTTTGAACATTGAAAGTGGGCTCCTGTGGTTGGATAAAAAAAAAAAAAAAAAAAAATGTTGGGCCCCCTATGGGCTTGAGCCCAGCCCCTGACTCACACAATTGGCCAGTTATATTTATTTATTATGCAGTTTATATATTTTTTTATTAATCAGTTACCCAATCAAGGCGGGGCCCCTCAGTTACCCACGTGGGCCCCCTACCTCCTCTCCTCCCCCCATCTGCAGCAGCAGGCTGTCTACACTCATTGAGAGGGGGCTCCTGAATCCTCCTGTAGTTGCAGTAAAAAAACGTTTTATATATATTACATATATACTGTACATATTCCCGAGTAAGCACCTGCATTAGCCGGCATTGACCTGAATTTATCTATAGATTGACAAAAGAATGATATGCCTGTTCAAAACACCTCTTAGTTTGCTTACATACAGAGGCCTAGAGTATAATAATGCTAGGCTACTTTGTCAGGAGTCTGCTTTCAACACCATCAGCATTAGGCCTACATTTGACCAATTTACAGACAACTTCAATAAACCTACAAAGTTGCCCACCTGTTGCTCTACACTCCATTAGGCCTACTGCGCTGAATGAAATCACTGTACACCCTTTTAATCGCTCTAAACTACTTATTACCTATTTATCAGACTGCATCTACAGGACGGATCCACAATTCCCGTAATCGCACTCTGCTAGTTTCCGTATTCTTAACTTCATTTGTAAGTTTCCTTTTGACTGCAAGTAAACAATAAAGCAAGGGGATTCCCCCTAGGGGAAAACTATATAGCGACCCGACACGACTCTCGCTCAGTCACTCAGTCGTCTGGGCCTAGCGCAGCACAGTGAAGCAAATTCCACCCGGCTTCAAAAAGGTAAGGTTTTCTACTACAGTAAATGTGTTTTTACTTTCGATATTCGGAGTTTGCTCGTCAATAGCTCTCGGACATAATGACCTAGGATGAAGAGAGAGATGTATCTAGAATCAGATGATGGTGGAGAGCAAGGTAGCCTAGACCCTTTGTTTTGACCAATGGTCGAACTCAAACCTTAACATAGCCAAAAACTAGGCAATATGCTGTTTTCTTGTGCTCAGGTGGTTAAGGGACCGTCGTAAAAACGCAATACCGGTGATAGCTTCTAAGAAAAAATATGTTTTTGCATTTCCATTCAGGTGGGTTAGACCTATATGAAGATTACACACACTCTTGGCCGTAACTACATATGAGGACACTGAGGTCTGGACCTCTGACATTTATTTATTTTGAATACTAGGTAAAAATTGATGTAAGACAATGATCCCAGATCATTTTGACTCCCTCCCTAATGGTTAAGGTTACGGATTTGGGGAAGGAAAAACTGATTCTAGATCTGTGTGAAATACAGGTAGAAGCTTTCGAACCTTGTAGAAAATCAAACCTGGTCCTTCCTTCTCCCACATACAGTGGGGAAAAAAAGTATTTAGTCAGCCACCAATTGTGCAAGTTCTCCCACTTAAAAAGATGAGAGAGGCCTGTAATTTTCATCATAGGTACACGTCAACTATGACAGACAAAATGAGAAAAATAAATCCAGAAAATCACATTGTAGGATTTTTAATGAATTTATTTGCAAATTATGGTGGAAAATAAGTATTTGGTCAATAACAAAAGTTTCTCAATACTTTGTTAAATACCCTTTGTTGGCAATGACACAGGTCAAACGTTTTCTGTAAGTCTTCACAAGGTTTTCACACACTGTTGCTGGTATTTTGGCCCATTCCTCCATGCAGATCTCCTCTAGAGCAGTGATGTTTTGGGGCTGTCGCTGGGCAACACAGTCTTTCAACTCCCTCCAAAGATTTTCTATGGGGTTGAGATCTGGAGACTGGCTAGGCCACTCCAGGACCTTGAAATGCTTCTTACGAAGCCACTCCTTCGTTGCCCGGGCGGTGTGTTTGGGATCATTGTCATGCTGAAAGACCCAGCCACGTTTCATCTTCAATGCCCTTGCTGATGGAAGGAGGTTTTCACTCAAAATCTCACGATACATGGCCCCATTCATTCTTTCCTTTACACGGATCAGTCGTCCTGGTCCTTTTGCAGGAAAAACAGCTCCAAAGCATGATGTTTCCACCCCCATGCTTCACAGTAGGTCAATCAATTTTATTTTATATAGCCCTTCGTACATCAGCTAATATCTCGAAGTGCTGTACAGAAACCCAGCCTAAAACCCCAAACAGCTAGTAATGCAGGTGTAGAAGCACGGTGGCTAGGAAAAACTCCCTAGAAAGGCCAAAACCTAGGAAGAAACCTAGAGAGGAACCAGGCTATGAGGGGTGGCCAGTCCTCTTCTGGCTGTGCCGGGTGGAGGTTATAACAGAACCATGCCAAGATGTTCAAAAATGTTCATAAGTGACAAGCATGGTCAAATAATAATCAGGAATAAATCTCAGCATTCTTTGTCCTCCAAACACGACGAGTTGAGTTTTTACCAAAAGTTATATTTTGGTTTCATCTGACCATATGACATTCTCCCAATCCTCTTCTGGATCATCCAAATGCACTCTAGCAAACTTCAGACGGGCCTGGACATGTACTGGCTTAAGCAGGGGGACACGTCTGGCACTGCAGGATTTGAGTCCCTGGCGGCGTAGTGTGTTACTGATGGTAGGCTTTGTTACTTTGGTCCCAGCTCTCTGAAAGGTCATTCACTAGGTCCCCCCGTGTGGTTCTGGGATTTTTGCTCACCGTTCTTGTGATCATTTTGACCCCACGGGGTGAGATCTTGCGTGGAGCCCCAGATCGAGGGAGATTATCAGTGGTCTTGAATGTCTTCCATTTCCTAATAATTGCTCCCACAGTTGATTTCTTCAAACCAAGCTGCTTACCTATTGCAGATTCAGTCTTCCCAGCCTGGTGCAGGTCTACAATTTTGTTTCTGGTGTCCTTTGACAGCTCTTTGGTCTTGGCCATAGTGGAGTTTGGAGTGTGACTGTTTGAGGTTGTGGACAGGTGTCTGTTATACTGATAACAAGTTCAAACAGGTGCCATTAATACAGGTAACGAGTGGAGGACAGAGGAGCCTCTTAAAGAAGAAGTTACAGGTCTGTGAGAGCCAGAAATCTTGCTTGTTTGTAGGTGACCAAATACTTATTTTCCACCATAATTTGCAAATAAATTCATTAAAAATCCTACAATGTGATTATCTGGATTTTTTTCCCCCAATTTGTCTGTCATAGTTGACGTGTACCTATGATGGAAATTACAGGCCTCTCTCATCTTTTTAAGTGGGGGAACTTGCACAATTGGTGGCTGACTAAATACTTTTTTCCCCCACTGTAGTTGTGTGGACAATAGTGAAATTCTTCAAACTCAAGTGCTCTGCATATGCCATCAATGCTAGAGCCACTCTCCCCATCAATGTCAATTCCTGAGAAGCTATTGTAATCAAGGACTGGGTGGTGAGAACATTCTATTCTGCCTTGGCAGAGAGAGGGAGGGAACAGCAATTCAAATAGACTTCATAAGAAAGACTACAGACTCGCTAAAGCTTCATTTTCTGTCTCTTTCACATGGATCATTTGGCCTCCATCATTCTTAAATGGCCCGCTTGGAATTTGCCAAAAGGCACCTAAAGACTCTCAGAACATGAGAAACAAGATTCTCTGGTCTGATGAAACCCCCCATAAAATATATATATACAGTGAGGGAAAAAAGTATTTGATCCCCTGCTGATTTTGTACGTTAGCCCACTGACAAAGAAATGATCAGTCTAGAATTTTAAGGCTAGGTTTATTTGAACAGTGAGAGACAGAATAACAACAAAAAAATCCAGAAAAACGCATGTCAAAAATGTTATAAATTGATTTGCATTTTGATGAGGGAAATAAGTATTTGACCCCCTCTCAATCAGAAAGATTTCTGGCTCCCAGGTGTCTTTTATACAGGTAACGAGTTGAGATTAGGAGCACACTCTTAAAGGGAGTGCTCCTAATCTCAGTTTGTTACCTGTATAAAAGGCACCTGTCCACAGAAGCAATCAATTAATCAGATTCCAAACTCTCCACCATGGCCAAGACCAAAGAGCTCTCCAAGGATGTCAGGGACAAGATTGTAGACCTACACAAGGCTGGAATGGGCTACAAGACCATCGCCAAGCAGCTTGGTGAGAAGGTGACAACAGTTGGTGCGATTATTCGCAAATGGAAGAAACACAAAAGAACTGTCAATCTCCCTTGGCCTGGGGCTCCATGCAAGATCTCACCTCGTGGCGTTGCAATGATCATGAGAACGGTGAGGAATCAGCCCAGAACTACACGGGAGGATCTTGTCAATGATCTCAAGGCAGCTGAGACCATAGTCACCAAGAAAACAATTGGTAACACACTACGCCGTGAAGGACTGAAATCCTGCAGCGCCCGCAAGGTCCCCCTGCTCAAGAAAGCACATATACAGGCCCGTCTGAAGTTTGCCAATGAACATCTGAATGATTCAGAGGAGAACTGGGTGAAAGTGTTGTGGTCAGATTAGACCAAAATCGAGCTCTTTGGCATCAACTCAACTCACCGTGTTTGGAGGAGGAGGAATGCTGCCTATGACCCCAAGAACACCATCCCCACCGTCAAACATGGAGGTGGAAACATTATGCTTTGGGGGTGTTTTTCTGCTAAGGGGACAGGACAACTTCACTGCATCAAAGGGACGATGGACGGGGCCATGTACCGTCAAATCTTGGGTGAGAACCTCCTTCCCTCAGCCAGGGCATTGAAAACGGGTCTTGTATGTCATCCATTTCCTAATAATTGCTCCCACAGTTGATTTCTTCAAACCAAGCTGCTTACCTATTGCAGATTCAGTCTTCCCAGCCTGGTGCAGGTCTACAATTTTGTTTCTGGTGTCCTTTGACAGCTCTTTGGTCTTGGCCATAGTGGAGTTTGGAGTGTGACTGTTTGAGGTTGTGGACAGGTGTCTTTTATACTGATAACAAGTTCAAACAGGTGCCATTAATACAGGTAACGAGTGGAGGACAGAGGAGCCTCTTAAAGAAGAAGTTACAGGTCTGTGAGAGACAGAAATCTTGCTTGTTTGTAGGTGACCAAATACTTATTTTCCACCATAATTTGCAAATAGATTCATTAAAAATCCTACAATGTGATTTTCTAGATATTTTTTCCTCAATTTGTCTGTCATAGTTGACGTGTACCTTTGATGAAAATTACAGGCCTCTCTCATCTTTTTAAGTGGGAGAACTTGCACAATTGGTGGCTGACTAAATACTTTTTTCCCCCACTGTATATATATGTGGTTGTCCAACTGGCTATCCTAAGTTGAATGCCCCAATTTGTAAGTCGCTCTGGATAAGAGCGTCTGCTAAATGACTAAAATTGTAAATGTAAAAGTTAACAGCCTCAGAAATTACAGCCCAAATCACAGAGTTCAAGTAACAGACACATCTCAACATCAACGGTTCAGAGGAGACTGTGTGAATCAGGCCTTCATGGTCTATTTCTGTAAAGAAAACACTACAAAAGGACACCAATAAGAAGAAGAGACTTGCTTGGGCCAAGAAACACGAGCAATGGACATTAGACCGATGGAAATTTGTCCTTTGGTCTGGAGTCCAAATTTGAGATTTTGGGTTCTAACCGCCGTGTCTTTGTGAGACGCGGTGTGGGTGAACGGATGATCTCTGCATGTGTAGTTCCCACCGTGAAGCATGGAGGAGGAGGTGTTATGGTGTGGGGGTGTGGGGGTGCTTTGCTGGTGACACTGTCTGTGATGTATTTAGAATTCTAGGCACACTCAATCAGCATGGCTACCACACCATTCTGTAACGATACGCCATCCCATCTGGTTTGGGCTTAGTGGGACTATAATTTGTTTTTCAATAGGACAATGACCCACCACACTTCCAGGCTGTGTAAGGGATATTTTTACCAAGAAGGAGAGTGATGGAGTGCTGCATCAGATGACCTGGCCTCCACAATCCCCCGACCTCAACCCAATTGAGATGGTTTGTGATGAGTTGGACCGCAGAGTGAAGGAAAAGTAGACAACAAGTGCTCAGCATATGTGGGAACTCCTTCAAGACTGTTGGAAAAGCATTCCAGGTGAAGCTGGTTGAGAGAATGCCAAGAGTGTGCAAAACTGTCATCAAGGCAAAGGGTGGCTATTTGAAGAATCTCAATTATAAAATATATTTTGATTTGTTTAACACTTTTTCTGGTTACTACATGATTCCATATGTGTTATTTCATCGTTTTGATGTCTTCACTATTATTCTACAATGTAGAAAATAGTAAAAATAAAGAAAAACCCCTGTCCAAACCTTTGACTGGTAATGTAGATAATAACCCTAATGTTATTCAAATTAGGTTCAACTTAGAAAATAAAGAAATCATCTGTAATTTCCCGAGTCCATTTCAATATACAATCAGCCTGGTGTCTTGATTCTGAGAAGTGTGTTTTGCTTTCCAACATTCTGCTCAGAAGTCCTGCACATATAAATGTCTGCTTTGCTTGATGGCTCCAATTTACTCCCCCGTAATGTCTAATATTAAACTTTGACTAATGCATACAATTCAGTTAGCAGCAACACACACACACACATGCTTACACTTACACACATAAACTACATGACCAAAGGTATGTGGACACCTGCTCATCGAACATCTCATTCCAAAATCATGGGCATTAATATGGAGTTGGTCCCCCCTTTGCTGCTATAACAGCCTCCTCTCTTTTGAGAAGGCTTTCCACTAGATGTTGGAACATTGCTGCAGGGACTTGCTTCCATTCAGCCACGAGCATTCGTGAGGTCGGGCACTGATGTTGGGTGATTAGGCCTGGCTCGTAGTCAGCATTCCAATTCATCCCAAAGGCGTTCGATAGGGTTGAGATCAGGGCTCTGTGCAGGCCAGTCAAGTTCTTCCACACTGATCTCGACAAACCATTTCTGTATGGACTTCGCTTTGTGCACTGGGGCATTGTCATGCTGAATGACGAAAGGGCCTTCCCCAAACTGTTGCCACAAAGTTGGAAGCACAGAATCATCTAGAATGTCATTATGAAAAATGTATGCACTCACTAACTGTAAGTCGCTCTGGATAAGAGCGTCTGATAAATGACTAAAATGTAAATGTAAAATTGTATGCTGTAGCGTTAAGATTTCCCTCCACTGGAACTAAGGGGCCTAGCCTGAACCATGAAAAACAGCCCCAGACCATTATTTCTCCTCCACCGAACTTTACAGTTGGCACTATGCATTCGGGCAGGTAGCGTTCTCCTGGCATCTTACTTCATCTTTCTAGTTGGCTAAGTAATACTAGCCAGAGCCCTTTAACGTTTCTGCAATAGTTAGGAACTACATTTTTTTATATATATTTCAATATGGACATCCCACATGGCCTATCTTCCCTATAGGCCGAAATTAAAATGCTGTCAACATACAAACAATACAGTTAAAAAATGTCATACGTTTTAATTTCGTCACTGATGCTACGTGTCAGAGTTAATAATTTATAATATTTCCGTCCTTTCAGGGGTATAACATTACAATTGTATAGCTAATAGGCTATGTGTTTGTAGATCGACTGTGGTGAATGAACCTACAGCAGTTTTTTTTTGTATTGTATAGAAATGCAGTAAATGAGCTTCAACTTTCCAGACCTCACTAAAACTCAAACCCTGGTTATGGCCCTGCACACACTGCATAGGGCCCTCAGTCGCTGAAGGGCCCGACATTTGTATTAGTTACCTCTAGCTACTAATGGTGCTATATTTGACCCATTTACAAGGATACCTCAAAAGCTTCCTATCCAGGTGAAATGGAGATGGAAAACCATATAATGTGAAGTCACTGCCTCCCCTCATCCATGCTACATTAATGATATTTCCAGTTCACCACTTCCCTGATTTTATAGGCATATTTCTTGTGATAGGTCTAACTTTCAATACCTTCCTATCTATTTGATCTACAGACAAGTGTGGTGTTAATCAATTTTAATGATTCAGTGATTCCTTTACCTCTTTTATGAAAGTGACTTTGCTACAAGTGATTTTAGCTCTCTGGGTTATGCAAGTAGGCTACAATAGGTTGCGTATGAGTGAGAAAGATCATAGGTCTATTTATATTTTTGGACCTCTTATTTTTTACACAACATCCATAAAAAACATCACATTTCAAAATGTCATTGTTGTGGAGAAAAAACATTAACGGTGGCTTAAAATATGTTTTTCTGTAAACACCAGGTTCTGCTAATTTAACTTTTAAGACGGTCCCTTAGCTGCAAGTGCATAATATTGAAACCAACCTAAAGTCACTTTTTGTAAACGGAATGGACAAAACAAAGGCTGTACCTTACTCTCTATCATCACCGGATTCTAGACATATCACTCTAACCATCCAGGGTCATTGACAAGCAAACTCCGAATATCAAACCAATATCCAAACTGAAAACAAATTGATGGTGGTAGGTTAACATTCAGATATTTCTATTATATCTGAAAGAAATGTGTTTTACTTCATTGAATTGACGTCTGTGCCCAGTGGGTTATGGTGTTTATAATTCTGTGAGTCAACTGAATTTTGGCTAGACTATACAGTAGGCTATTGTGTTACCTACCATTTGTATGGAGGTTACCATTCTTGGTTCATATTCCCAAAAAGGTGCCACTCCCACCACTCACGCTGGCTGCGTTGTTGCGTTTTCCATACAGCAGTAAAATGCTCATGCGTTGTAGTGTTTCTTACTGAAATAAATCCCTTCTTTATATTCTAGCTATAATAAACCTATAATTACAAGCCGGGCTTGTTTATCTATCAATCTCCCTGCGTGGCCAGCGGACAGCATGACAAGATATTTAACTTCCGTCACTGACTCCAATAGCTTTCACTTTCCAGTCCCGTCGATTACAGAATGCGCTGTAATAGCCTAATGGACTCGCTACCTAGGGGCTATGTCCGAATGATCTCCTTCCTCACTGATTTGAAAGGAAATGACTGGTATAGGAAATATGGTGGAAACTCCCACGAGCCCATGCCTCCACCAATCCAATGCTTTTAGATTTGTGGGAAGTAGGCTAGTGAACGAGGGTAGGCCTACACTTCAGGGTAAAGGAGATATTATTGGGATGAACACATAGTTTGCTGCCTCTACCAGATAAGGGGTGCATTCCTCTGTCCTGGCTTTTCTGACACCTGCCAGATCTTACTAAGCACATTATATGTTATTGCAATCTGTCAGTTGATGACAGAGTTGATGACCTGGCACACAACCATTGGTTGATGCATGCAACGTCTGAGCAAGGGAACAGGACCAAGTCCAAGTTACCTGCAGGCCTTTCCCCCAAGTATACCTCTCTGCAGAGCGGCAGTGGACAGGGCTAACGCTTCGAACACACCGACTGTGTTTTGCGTTTTGGTACACCAGAAGTACATTCATTTCCAATGGAATGCTGCGTTTGCCTTGCAGCATTGCGTTGCAGAGGCAGTTGCAGTGCATTCTGTGTGGTGCATACATTGGATTTATCGAATGTATGCGTCAAACTGTATGCGTAAACGGGTAAACAGAAATGGTAGCAGAAGGTGAATGTTGAACTTTTGTTGCACACATATCTAGATGATGCTGCATACTATTTTGCGCAAAAACGCAGTCGGTGTGTTCAAAGCGTAATGCCTCCATCACACCTACAGTGTCATTGCGCAAAATAGTACGCAGCATCATCTGGATATGTATGCGACAAAAGTCCAACATTCACCGTTTGCTACCATTTCTGTCAAGCCGTCTACACATACAGTTTGACGCATACGTTCGATAAATCCAACATATGCACCACTCAGAACGCACTGCAACTGCCTCTGCAATGCAATGTAAGGCAAACGCAGCCTTCCATTGGATATGCATGTACTTCTGGTGTAGCAAAATGCAATGAGGCTATCGGTGTGATTGAGGCGTTACAGCGTTATTGCCCAAAATGGTATGGAGCATCATCTGGATATGTGTGCAACAAAAGTTCAACATTAACCTTCTGCTATCATTTCTACAAACACATAGCCTATTAGCTATACAATTGTTATGTTATACCCCCTGAAAGGGGGAAATATGAGAAATGATTCACACTGACACGTAGCATCAACGACTGTTCAGTCAGTTGTAATGATGAATTGCATAAAATGATCAACTCTCACAAACTTCTACAGATGCTCCATTGAGAGCATTCTGTCGGGCTGCATCACCGCCTGGTACGGCATCTGCTCCACCCTCAACCGCATTGCTCTGTAAAGCAGTGGTTCCCAAACTGTGGGGCGCGCCCCCTAGGGAACTCGGTCCAGCTTTCAACTTACTCTTGAAAGTTACAATAGTAGAATGCATAAGGTGCCATTTGGAAATTGGGTAGTGCATCATTAGTTTTCCTCTTATCATGTCAGTCATTGCATACCTTAGAGAGCTATTTATAACTTGTCAGAAATGTCCAGATCAACTAGCCCATGTCAGCTAACGTTTTTTAGCTAGGTTGTCTTACCCATAGATTTTGTAGTAATGTTCTAGTCACTAAAATATCACATGAATAGACATTAGACATGGTAAAATGTATAGAATTACAAGAAAATGAGCTTTTAATATATATATATTTTTATTCTCTGCACCCCATGACAAAATGGGTAGAATTGCAGGAAATAAGCTTTAAACATGCAAAATGTTCTCTCCACCAACAAGAGGGGCGTAAATAGTTTGTTTCTTGAACAGTGCGTGTGCCCATAGAAATAGACGTGGGGCGCGGGATGTTCCCCAATGCTGGAAGGGGGGCCTTAGTGAAAAAGTTTGGGAACCCCTGCTTTAGAGTGTGGGGCGGACAGCCCAACGCATCACCGGGGCCACGCTGCCTGCCCTCCAGTACATCTACAGCACCCGGTGTCAAAGGAAGGCCAAAGGAAAATCATCAAGGACCTCAGTCACCTAAGCCACGGACTGTTCACTCGGCTTCTGTCCGACAGACAGACAGAGACAGCACAGGTGCATCAAAGCCAAGATTGCGAGACTAAAAACAGCTTCTATTACCAGGCCATCAGACTGTTGAACAGCTTCTATTACCAGACCATCAGACTGTTGAACAGCTTCTATTACCAGACCATCAGACTGTTGAACAGCTTCTATTACCAGGTCATCAGACTGTTGACCAGCCACCACTAGCCGTCTGTCTACCAGGTAATGCACACTCACACAAAACACACACACACACACCTCATACTCACGAACACACGCACACTCACACTCAGCCAATGCTGCTGTCCCATGTTATAGAGACATTGAACCACTGGTCACTTCCCATTTCACACTGTATTTAAATACTGTACCCGACATAGCTTATTTTAATATTTCTACTACTGTACAGTGTATTTTAGTAACACTGTTTATACACACCACATATTTATTTATATACTGGATTCTTGACATAGCTCACTCCTGCATTATCTTACCTTCGGAAAGTATTCAGAGCCCTTGACTTTTTCCACATTTTGTTACGTTACAGCCTCATTCTAAAATTGATTAATTTGTTTTTTCCCCTCATCAATCTACACACAATACCCCATAATGACAAAGCAAAAACAGCTTTTATTTTTTTGTGCAAATTTATAAAAAAATACAAACCGGAAATATCACATTTACATAAGTATTCAGACCCTTTACTCAGTAATTTGTTGAAGCACCTTTGGCAGCGATTACAGCATCGAGTCTTCTTGGGTATGACGCTACAAGCTTGGCACACCTGTATTTGGGGAGTTTCTCCCATTCTTCTCTGCAGATCCTCTCAAGCTCTGTAAGGTTGGATAGGGAGCGTTGCTGCACAGCTATTTTCAGGTCTCTCCAGAGATGTTCGATCGGGTTCAAGTCCGGGCTCTGGCTGGGCCACTCAAGGACATTCAGAGACTTGTCCCGAAGCCACTCCTGCATTATCTTGGCTGTGTGCTTATGGTCGTTGTCCTGTTGGAAGGTGAACCTGAGCGCTCTGGAGCAGGTTCAATCAATCAATCAATCAATTTTATTTTATATAGCCCTTCGTACATCAGCTAATATCTCGAAGTGCTGTACAGAAACCCAGCCTAAAACCCCAAACAGCTAGTAATGCAGGTGTAGAAGCACGGTGGCTAGGAAAAACTCCCTAGAAAGGCCAAAACCTAGGAAGAAACCTAGAGAGGAACCAGGCTATGAGGGGTGGCCAGTCCTCTTCTGGCTGTGCCGGGTGGAGATTATAACAGAACCATGCCAAGATGTTCAAAAATGTTCATAAGTGACAAGCATGGTCAAATAATAATCAGGAATAAATCTCAGTTGGCTTTTCATAGCCGATCATTAAGAGTTGAAAACAGCAGGTCTGGGACAGGTAGGGGTTCCATAACCGCAGGCAGAACAGTTGAAACTGGAATAGCAGCAAGGCCAGGCGGACTGGGGACAGCAAGGAGTCACCACGGCCGGTAGTCCCGACGTATGGTCCTAGGGCTCAGGTCTCTCAGTTGGCTTTTCATAGCCGATCATGAAGAGTTGAAAACAGCAGGTCTGGGACAGGTAGGGGTTTCGTAACCGCAGGCAGAACAGTTGAAACTGGAATAGCAGCAAGGCCAGGCGGACTGGGGACAGCAAGGTGTCAGCATGCCCGGTAGTCCTGACGTATGGTCCTAGGGCTCAGGTTCTCAGAGAGAAAGAGAGAACGAGAGAATTAGAGAGAGCATACTTAAATTCACACAGGACACTGGATAAGACAGGAGAAGTACTCCAGGTATAACCAACTAACCCCAGCCCCCCGACACATAAACTACTGCAGCATAAATACTGGAGGCTGAGACAGGAGCGGTCCGGAGACACTGTGGCCCCATCCGAAGAAACCCCCGGACAGGGCCAAACAGGAAGGATATAACCCCACCCACTCTGCCAAAGCACAGCCCCCGCACCACTAGAGGGATATCCTCAACCACCAACTTACAATCCTGAGACAAGGCCGAGTATAGCCCACAGAGGTCTCCACCACAGCACAAACCAAGGGGGGGCGCCAACCCAGACAGGAAGATCACGTCAGTAACTCAACCCACTCAAGTGACGCACCCCTCCTAGGGACGGCATGAAAGAGCACCAGCAAGCCAGTGACTCAGCCCCTGTAACAGGGTTAGAGGCAGAGAACCCCAGTGGAGAGAGGGGAACCGGCCTGGCAGAGACAGCAAGGGCTGTTCGTTGCTCCAGAGCCTTTCCGTTCACCTTCACACTCCTGGGCCAGACTACACTCAATCATATGACCTACTGAAGAGATAAGTCTTCAGTAAAGACTTAAAGGTTGAGACCGAGTCTGCGTCTCTCACATGGGTAGGCAGACTGTTCCATAAAAATGGAGATCTATAGGAGAAAGCCCTGCCTCCCGCTGTTTGCTTAGAAATTCTAGGGACAATTAGGAGGCCTGCGTCTTGTGACCGTAGCGTACGTATTGGTATGTACGGCAGGACCAACTCGGAAAGATAGGTAGGAGCAAGCCCATGTAACGCTTTATAGGTTAACAGTAAAACCTTGAAATCAGCCCTTGCCTTAACAGGAAGCCAGTGTAGGGAAGCTAGCACTGGAGTAATATGATCAAATTTCTTGGTTCTTGTCAAGATTCTAGCAGCCGTATTTAGCACTAACTGAAGTTTATTTAGTGCTTTATCCGGGTAGCCGGAAAGTAGAGCATTGCAGTAGTCTAACCTAGAAGTAACAAATGCATGGATTAATTTTTCTGCATCATTTTTGGACAGAACATTTCTGATTTTTGCAATGTTACGTAGATGGAAAAAAGCTGTCCTTGAAACAGTCTTGATATGTTCGTCAAAAGAGAGATCAGGGTCAAGAGTAACGCCGAGGTCCTTCACAGTTTTATTTGAGACGACTTTACAACCATCAAGATGAATTGTCAGATTTAACAGAAGATCTCTTTGTTTCTTGGGACCTAGAACAAGCATCTCTGTTTTGTCCGAGTTTAAAAGTAGAAAGTTTTCAGCCATCCACTTCCTTATGTCTGAAACACAGGCTTCTAGCGAGGGCAATTTTGGGGCTTCACCATGTTTCATTGAAATGTACAGCTGTGTGTCATCCGCATAGCAGTGAAAGTTAACATTATGTTTTCGAATAACATCCCCAAGAGGTAAAATATATAGTGAAAACAATAGTAGGTTTTCATCAAGGATCTCTCTGTACTTTTCTCCGTTCATCTTTGCCTCGATCCTGACTAGTCACCCAGTCCCTGCCGCTGAAAAACATCCCCACAGCATGCTGCTGCCACCACCATGCTTCACCATAGGGATGGTGCCAGGTTTCCTCCAAACGTGACGCTTGGCATTCAGGCCAAAGAGCTCAATCTTGGTTTCATCAGACCAGAGAATCTTGTTTCTCATGGTCTGAGAGTCTTTAGGTGCCTTTTGGCAAACTTCAAGCGGGCTATCAAGTGCCTTTTACTGAGGAGTGGCTTCCGCCTGGCCCCTCTACCATAAAGGCCTGAATGGTGGAGTGCTGCAGAGATGGTTGTCCTTCTGGAAGGTTCTCCCATCTCCACAGAGGAACTCTAGAGCTCTGTCAAAGTGGTCACCTCCCTGACCAAGGCCCTTCTCCCCCGATTGTTCAGGTTGGCCGGGGGGCCAGCTCTAGGAAGAGTCTTGGTGGTTCCAAACTTCTTACATTTAAGAATGATGGAGGCCACTGTGTTCTTAGGGACCTTCAATGCTGCAGAAATGTTTTGGTACCCTTCCCCAGAAATGTTTTGGTACCCTTCCCCAGATCTGTGCCTCGACACAATCCTGTCTTGGAGCTCTACGGACAATTCCTTCGACATCATGGCTCTGACATGCACTGTCAACTGTGGGACCTTATATAGACAGGTGTGTGCCTTTCCAAATCATGTCCAATCAATTGAATCTACCACAGGTGGACTCCACTCAAGTTGTAGAAACATCTCAAGGATGATCAATGGAAACTTGGATGTACCTGAGCAAAATTGTGAGTGTCATAGCAAAAGGTCTGAATATGTGTGTAAATAAGGTACCTGTTTTTTATTTTTAATAACATTTCTAAAAACGTGTTTTCACTTTGTCATTATGGGGTATTGTGTGTAGATTGCTGAGGATTTTTTTCTCCATCCATTTTAGAATAAGGCTGTAACGTAACAGAATGTGGAAAAAGTCAAGGGGTCTGAATACTTTCCGATGGCACTGTATCTACTGCTGTGCATATCATTCTTAGTTTATCTTGTGTAAATGTATCCGGTGTAGATACGTATAGATTGCATTTGGATTACTGTTACAGTGCTAGTTGGGTTGTTAATTGGATTCGTTCTGAAATGTCTTGATTTCTTGCCTTTTTTGTGTGTGTATTTTTCTTTACAATTTAATTGTTTGACATTTGACTGCATTGTTAGGAGCTTGTAACATAAGCATTTCGCTGCACCGCTATAACAAATGGTAAACTGTGTACGCTACCAAAACGCTTTGATTTGATTTGACATATATATCTATTTTCTCAAATAACATAGCGTTCACATTTGTATTCCTAGGCATTACTAATCAAGCGTTGCACAAACAGACATCAATGGAGCACACAGATGATCGTATTATCACATTTACATGAATTATTCTAATATTACTTGCTATTCTGTATTAATATCCGTGATGAATTGGAAGAAAAAAAAGTGAGCAATGTATAAACTATAAACTCCATTGGGCGATCGAGATAAGACGAACGACCGATATAAAGGAAAACGTATTACATTTTTAAACTGTATTGTTTGCATGTTGATTGCATTGTAATGTAGGCCTATAGGGAAGATGGGCCATGTGGAGATGATTATATTCAAACATATCTTTTTTGTTGTTGTTGTTTCTAACTTGTTTGATAAGATTTGTACAGATTTTATCAGGGGACCCACATGGGGCCCCGACCCCACGTTTGGGAACCACTGTACTAGCCACTCTCTCTGCTTGCTTTCTCTCTGTGTCTCCTCTGCTTCCTCCTGCATGCATTGCAGCCTGCCTCAGCCTCACCAGTGAGCGCCACATCACTGTCTGTCTCAGTAGCATGCTCTCTGTAAAGCAAAGTTATTATGAGAACTTAGTAGTGTATATTTTGCTCCTGCTGAGGTAGGTTCCGTTTAACATTAGCTTCTTACTTCATCCTTATACAGTGAGGGAAAAAAGTATTTGATCCCCTGCTGATTTTGTACGTTTGCCCACTGACAAAGAAATTATCAGTCTATAATTTTAATGGTAGGTTTATTTGAACAGTGAGAGACAGAATAACAACAAAAAAATCCAGAAAAACGCATGTCAAAAATGTTATAAATTGATTTGCATTTTAATGAGGGAAATAAGTATTTGACCCCCTCTCAATCAAAAAGATTTCTGGCTCCCAGGTGTCTTTTATACAGGTAACGAGCTGAGATTAGGAGCACACTCTTAAAGGGAGTGCGCCTAATCTCAGCTTGTTACCTGTATAAAAGACACCTGTCCACAGAAGCAATCAATCAATCAGATTCCAAACTCTCCACCATGGCCAAGAACAAAGAGCTCTCCAAGGATGTCAGGGACAAGATTTTAGACCTACACAAGGCTGGAATGGGCTACAAGACCATCGCCAAGCAGCTTGGTGAGAAGGTGACAACAGTTGGTGCGATTATTCGTAAATGTATGTTTTTCATCGGCAGGGACTGGGAAACTGGTCAGAATTGAAGGAATGATGGATGGCGCTAAATACAGGGAAATTCTTGAGAGAAACCTGTTTCAGTCTTTCAGAGATTTGAGACTGGGACGGAGGTTCACCTTCCAGCAGGACAATGACCCTAAGCTTACTGCTAAAGCAACACTCGAGTGGTTTAAGGGGAAACAACATTTAAATGTCTTGGAATGGCCTAGTCAAAGCCCAGACCTCAATCCAATTGAGAATCTGTGGTATGACTTAAAGATTGCTGTACACTAGCAGAACCCATCCAACTTGAAGAAGCTGGAGCAGTTTTGCCTTGAAGAATGGGCAAAAATCCCAGTGGCTAGATGTGCCAAGCTTATAGAGACATATCCCAAGAGACTTGCAGCTGTAATTGCTGCAAAAGGGGGTGAATAGTTATGCACGCTCAAGTTTTCTGTTTTTAGTTGTCTTATTTCTTGTTTGTTTCACACACAAAAAAAATTTGCATCTTCAAAGTGGTAGGCATTTTGTGTAAATCAAATGATACAAACCCCCCAAAAAATCAATTTTAATTCCAGGTTGTAAGGCAAGAAAATAGGAAAAATGCCAAGTGGGGTGAATACTTTCGCAAGCCACTGTATGTGTGTCACGTTGTTGTTCTCGAGCCCTGCTATGTGTGCACAAAGAGAGTTTTAAAAAACTGCGGTGTGCGCTGAGCAGATTTAGGCCCGCCCTGCATCCTCATTGGACAATACTGGGCCGACCTGATCCCGCCTTCCTCTTTTACCTTGCAACCTCATTGAACATCATTCCACCTGCCAATAAACATTGTCCATCAAGTTAGATTGTTGCCGGCTACTTCCCGTTGTTGCATGAGAGAGGCTATACGGACACGCCTGGTGCCCAAATTGATGACGTATGTCACGCAGCTGAGAGTCGAGTGTGTAGACGAATGGATTCGGTTTAGTTAGTCATCCTGATGAGCCCTTCCCAGTTAGCTAGTTTATCCTGTCTAGCTGGCAACAACAGCAGCATGGCGCTAGTTACAACTTGTAAAATACACATTTTATTTCGTTGGGCGAGGGAGAAATAACTTATAATTTGGTCACCATCTCCAATTTGTTCCATCCCACTTGATTTAATTTTGAGTAGGATAGCAGCCTACACGAGAAATAATTTGTAATGTTGGTAGTAACCATCTGGATGTCACCCTGATACAGTATACACTGCTCAATGGGGAGAGTTTGCGCTGCAAGCTGGCAACACAACACGAGGAGAGTGGCCTTCGCACCTGCTTGAAGCAGTAAGGAGAGGAAAGTAGCTACATAGTGAGCCAATATCAGGCCAGGGTGACAGGTAAAGCATATTTATTGTAGTGATTTTCACAGAAAATTTATTGTAAAAAAAATAAAAAGAACAATTACTCCGATAAAAACTGAATGATTCTGTCGTGACTTGACTTTAACATTAATCTGAAGACTGTTATCTCTAATTACCTAACTATGTTTAATTGTTACTCGATTAAATTAATCATGTAACAATTAACTCATTAGTATCTGGGGCACCACGAGAGCGATTCTTTAAAGAGTTACCATCTCCCGAATTAAACTCTAAAAGGTCTTTACCTATCACATCTATAAACAGTCAACTTATTAATCATAACCTCGTATCATATCATCATTCTGAACAGTCTTAACCTCCTTGCATCTGCAAAAACCCAAGCCTTACTTCTGATTCAGTACTACACAAATTGGTTAAACTTTTTATTTACTAGCTAATTAAATGGGAACACAGGATAAACATACACACTCTGCACCGGTTATTGACTGGAGATTTAATACGCTGAAAACAGGTCCCTAGCAGAATAACATGGCTGCTTGTTAAAGAAGAGATGGAGAGGGAGAGAGACACTTAACCTTGATACATTCAGAAACTACTCTCACCTACTGTACCCATATACTTTGCACACAAACCGCCGCCCGCTTTGAGTAAGAAATCATGAATGTAATTACGTGAAATGCCTGGGTTCGCCGGGGGTCTCGGTGAACAGGGCAGCCTTGGAAAGGGGGTTGGGCCTTTTCGCGGCACACTTGTAAGGCTCTGATTGTCCGAAATGGTTCCAACAAGTCTTCTACTGTTGTCCTTCTTTGTAGTTGTCCGGTATCCAGTGACTTGTCGCGTAGTCCTGAACAGAACTACAGAGTTGATTTTCCTTCCATTCGCTCTTGAAGAGGCTTCTTTGAAGATAGGCTAGCTAGCCGTATCGATGATTCCCCAGCGGGGTGATGAGAGTAGCGTAATACGATGGTTTGAGCAGAGTAATAGGATAGTCCTACTTAAATTTGCTTTCGAAGATACTTTACTTAGTACAGCTAATCAGCCGTACCAGTGACTGTCCGGGAGGTGAGTTTATCTTCTTCACCTCGTGTTGAGGTTCAAACCATTTTAAACGTGTAGCTGCTGCTTCACGCTTTTCTGGTCTAATGTGTTTTTTCTTAACCCATAATTTATACACTTTGGTCGAAAGGGGCGGACCCAGCAGGCTGACACGCTCACTAACCTCATTCCGGGGCGGTGACTACTCACTGTACAAAGCTCATGGAAAACAATTATCTCTTATAGCTTCTCAAATCACATCCCTCTCTTAACAAAAATACACATTTTTCATATTAAATGCACAACGCATAGTATGGAAAAGTCATATACAGTACCAGTCAAAAGTTTGGACACACCTACTCATTCAAGGGTTTTTGTTTATTTTTGCTATTTTCTACATTGTAGATTAATAGTGAAGACATCAAAACTATGAAATAACACATATGGAATCATGTATATATATAACAATATATGCCATTTAGCAGACGCTTTTATCCAAAGCGACTTACAGTCGTGCGTGCATACATTTTTGTGTATGGGTGGTCCCGGGGATCGAACCCACTACCTTGGCGTTACAAGCGCCGTGCTCTACCAGCTGAGCTACAGAGGACCACAGAAAGTGTTAAACAAATCAAAATATATTTTAGATTTTAGATTCTTCAAAGTAGTCACCTGTTACAAGAGGGGGTCGCAGTTCCGGAGCAACCCACTAGGTGTCATCCTCTGACAACCTTAGGCACCTCCTCACTCACAGTCTGGACTAATCAGTATCCTATTGGTGTCACCTGTGTCTACCTGTTCACCTGTGTATTTATGCCCTCACTTCCCTGTGTTCCCTTGCTCAGTTTTCTCTGTTAGTTTCTCTATGTCCAGCAGTACTACTCAGTGTCTGATCGGAGACCAATGTACAGGTACTTGAGAAGTGTTCTCCCTGTTTCGTTATTTGTTTCAGTCGTAGGTAGTATTTCGTATTTTTGCTGTCAGCTGGTTTTTGGAGACTTATTTGCTCCACCTTTCTTTTATCGTGATAAGTCAGTTGTTTTGAATTCTGGCTTCGGGACCACCAGTAATGATCCTTGTTTCACCATCTCTGCCTACTGCCTACTGTATATCCTGTACCGCACCTGGGTGACACCTCACACCAACCCTTACAGCCACCCTATGCCTTGATGACAGCTTTGCACACTCTTGGCATTCTCTCAACCAGCTTCATGAGGAATGCTTTTCCAACAGTCTTGAAGGAGTTCCCACATATGCTGAGCACTTGTTGGCTGCTTTTCCTTCACTCTGCGGTCCAACTCATCCCAAACCATCTCAAATGGGTTGAGGTCGGGTGATTGTGGAGGCCAGGTCATTTGATGCAGCACTCCATCACTCTTCTTCTTGGTCAAATAGCGCTTACACAGCCTGGAGGTGTGTTTTGGGTCATTGTCCTGTTGAAAAACAAATGATAGTACCACTAAGCGCAAACCAGATGGGATGGCGTATTTTATATGTGAGATTATTCAAAGTAGCCACCCTTTGCCTTGATGACATCTTTGCACACTCTTGGCATTCTCTCAACCAGCTTCATGAGGTAGTCACCTGGAATGCATTTCAATAGTAAAAATAAAGAAAAACGCTGGAATGAGTAGGTGTGTCCAAACTTTTGATTGGTATATATATGTGTGTGTTACGGATACAGGTATCCTGTGTGTGTTTTTGTGTTTTCTCTGTATTCCTCTGTATTGCTGCACCACCTGTTTCTGGTTTTTCACTTACACCTCCCATTGTTTTAAAAGCCAGTCAGTTGTGTTTGTAGAGAGAGACTATTTTCTGTATGTGAGTATGGATAATGTGGTGTCCTGTGTTTTGTGTACTCACTCATTTGCTGGTTACTCTGTTTGGTAACTTTGTTGTGTGTTTCTGGGAAAAGGGGGATTTAAGCAAGTTGCCCTTGGGCATACATTACCCGTAGGAAGAAAATTGTCCAAAAATACTAGTTAGACCTGAGCGGACCACCCACTGTAATTTTTGTATGATTAGCAGTAGCTTAGCGGTTCTTGAGGCAGGCAAGATCAGTTTAGTTTTTTTTAACACTATTGTTTCATTTCTTGGGTCCTGCTCAGCCCTTTTTCCCAAACCTTTACTGTGTGTTCAAAATATTTGTTTTATGTTTGACGGTAGCTTATGGTTGTCGGTGTATTTTTTGTTCTCACTGTTTCCATGTCACAATTCTAATTTGCATAAATTATGTTACGGGTCTCTTGTCCATCCACCCTAGACATTTAAAGCCACGGGGTTCGTAACAGTGTGTATATATATATATATATATATATATATATATATATATATATATATATATATATATATATATATATATATATATATAAATAAACATAATGTATATGAATAGAAAAGGTGTGTACAGCAATAGTTATATAGGATGAGCCATGACTAGAATACAGTATAAAGTGGGTAAAACAGTATGTAAACATTATTAAAGTGACCAGTGTTCAATGACTCTGTACATAGGGCAGCAGTCTCTAAGGTGCATGGTAGAGTACCGGGTGGTAGCCGGTAGTGACTAAGGCTAGTTGTGACTGTTTAACAATCTGATGGCCTGGAGATAGAAGCTGTTTCTCAGTCTTTTGGTCCCAGCTTTGATGCACCTGTAGGGTCTCTGCCTTCTAAATGGTAGCGGGGTGAACAGGCCATGGCTCGGGTGGCTAAAGTCCTTGATGATCTTCTTGTGACACCGGGTGCTGTAGATGTCCTGGAGGGCAGGCAGTGTGCCCCCGGTGATGCGTTGGGCTGACCACACCACCCTCTGGAGAGCCTTGCGGTTGTGGATGGTAGAATTGTCGTAAAAGGCGATGATACAGCCCGACTGGATGCTCTCATTGGTGCATCTTTAGAAGTTTGTGAGGGTCTTAGGGGCCAAGCTGAATTTATTCAGCTTCCTGAGGTTGAAGAGGCGTTGTTGTGTGAATGGACCATTTCAGGTTGTCAGTGATGAGCACGCCAAGGAACTTGAAGCTTTTGACCCTCTCCACTGCGGCCCCATCATTGTGGATGGGGCGAACTCTCTCTGCTGTCTTCTGTAGTCCACGATCAGCTCCTTCGTTTTGTTGATGTTGAGGGAAGTGGCTATTTTCTGCGACCACTCCACCAGGACCCTAACCTCCTCCCTGTAGGCGGTCTCGTTGTTGGTAATCAGTCCTACCACTATTGTGTCTTCCGCATACTTGATGATTGAGTTGGAGACGTGCGTAGCCACGCAGTCATGGGTGAACAGGGAGTACAGGAGGTGGCTGAGCACGCACCCCTGTGGGGTCCAAGTGTTGAGGAGAAGCGTGGCAGAGTTGTTGCCTACCTTCACCACATGGGGTCGGCCCATCAGGAAGTCCAGGACCCAGCTGCACAGGGAGGGGTTCAGACCCAGGGCCCTGAGCTTAGTGATGAGCTTGGAGGGCACTATGGCTGAAGGCGATGACCAGCATTCTTACATAGGTATTTCTCTTGTCCAGGGGGGATAGGGCAGTGTGCAGTGCAATGGCAATTGCGTCGTCCGTGGATCTGTTGGGGCGTTATGCGAATTGTAGTGAGTCTAGGGTGTCGGGTAAGGTGGTGGGGATATGGTCCTTAAATAGCCTCTAAAAGCACTTCATGATGACAGAAGTGAGTGCTATGGGGCGATAGTCATTTAGTTCAATTACCTTCGCTTTCTTGGGTACATAAACAATGGTGGACATCTTGAAGCAATTGGGGACAACAGACTGGGATATGGAGAGATTGAATATGTCCATAAACACTCCAGCCAGCTGGTCTGCACATGCTCTGAGGACACGGCTTGGGATGCCGTCTGGGCCAGCAGCCTTGTTAGGGTTAACACACTTAACTGACTTACTCATGTCGGCAATGGCGAACGAGAGCACACAGTCCTTGTAAGCGTGGGGGCCCGCATCGGTGGCTCGATGTTGTTTTCTTCGAAGCGGGTAAAGAAGGTGTTTAGCTCGTCCGGGAGCGAGGCGTAGGTGTCGATGACATGGCTGGCTTTCACTTAAGAAACCGTGATTGTCTGGAGTCCCTGCCACATACATTTTGTGTCTGAGCCGTTGAATTGAGACTCCACTTTGTCCCTGTACTGTCGTTTTGCCTCTTTGATTGCCTTATGGAGGTTGTAGCTGGTCTGTTTGTACACGTCCATGTTCCTAGTCACCTTGCCATGGTTAAATGTGGTGGTTTGCGCTTTCAGTTATGCGTGAATGCTGCCATCTATCCATGGATTTTGGTTTGGATAAGTTCTAATCGTCACAGTGGGAACAGTATGCACTTCATGATGAACCCCGTCACCGACTCAGTGTATACAGTTGAAGTCGGAAGTTTACATACACTTAGGTTGGAGTCATTAAAACTAGTTTTTCGACCACTCCACACATTTCTTGTTAACAAACTATAGTTTTGGCAAGTCGGTTAGGACATCTACTTTGTGCATGACATAAGTAATTTTTCCACCAATTGTTTACAGACAGATTATTTCACTTATAATTCACTGTATCACAATTCCAGTGGGTGAGAAGTTTACATACACTAAGTTGAAAATTCCAGAAAATGAGGTTATGGCTTTAGAAGCTTCTGATAGGCTAATTGACATCATTTGAGTCAATTGGAGGTGCACCTGTGGATGTATTTCAAGGCCTACCTTCAAACCCACTGCCTTTTTGCTTGACATCATGGGAAAATCAAAAGAAATCAACCAAGACCTCAGAAAAAAAATGTTAGACCTCCACAAGTCTGGTTCATCCTTGGGAGCAATTTCCAAACACCTGAAGGTACCACGTTCATCTGTACAAACAATAGTACGCAAGTATAAACACCATGGGACCACGCAGCCGTCATACCGCTCAGGAAGGAGACGCGTTCTGTCTCCTAGAGATGAACATACTTTGGTGCGAAAAGTGCAAATCAATCCCAGAACAACAGCAAAGGACCTTGTGAATATGCTGGAGGAAACAGGTACAAAAGTATCTATATCCACAGTAAAATGAGCCCTATATCGACATAACCTGAAAGGCCGCTCAGCAAGGAAGAAGCCATTGCTCCAAAACCGCCATAAAAAAGCCAAACTACGGTTTGCAACTGCACATGGGGACAAAGATTGTACTTTTTGGAGAAATGTCCTCTGGTCTAATGAAACAAAAATACAACTGTTTGGCCATAATGACCATCGTTATGTTTGGAGGAAAAAGGGGGTGCTTGCAAGCCGAAGAACACCATCCCAACCGTGAAGAACAGCGGTGGCAGCATCATGCTGTGGGGGTGCTTTGCTGCAGGAGGGACTGGTGCACTTCACAAAATAGATGGCATCATGAGGAAGGAAAATTATGTGGATATATTGAAGCAACATCTCAAGAGATCAGTCAGGAAGTTAAAGCTTGGTCGCAAATGGGTCTTCCAAATGGACAATGACCCCAAGCATACATCCAAAGTTGTGGCAAAATGGCTTAAGGACAACAAAGTCAAGGTATTAGAGTGGCCATCACAAAGCCCTGACCTCAATCCTATAGAACATTTGTGGGCAGAACTGAAAAAGCATGTGCGAGCAAGGAGGCCTACAAACCTGACTCAGTTACACCAGCTCTGTCAGGAGGAATGGGCCAAAATTCACCCAACTTATTGTGGGAAGCTTGTGGAAGGCTACCCGAAACGTTTGACCCAAGTTAAACAATTTAAAGGCTACCAAATACTAATTGAGTGTATGTAAACTTCTGACCCACTGGGAATGTGATGAAAGAAATAAAAGCTGAAATAAATAATTCTCTCTACTATTATTCTGACATTTCACATTCTTAAAATAAAGGGGTGATCCTAACTGACCTAAAACAGGGAATGTTTACTAGGATTAAATGTCAGGAATTGTGAAAAACTGAGTTTAAATGTATTTGGCTAAGGTGTATGTAAACTTCCGACTTCAACTATACATCTATACCAGGGTTATTCAACTCTTACCCTTCGAGGCATGGAGCCTGCTGGTTTTCTGTTCTACCTGATAATGAATTGCACCCACCTGGTGTCCCAGGTCTAAATCAGTCTCTGATTAGATGGGAACAATGAAAAAAAGGAGTGGAACTGGATTCGAGGTCCAGAGTTGTGTTTGAGGGGTCTATACTATTTTCCTCAGATTTCCTTTATTAAAGTCCCCAGCTAAAATAAATGCGACCTCAGGATATGCGGTTTCCAATTTGTACATAGTCCAGTGTAGTTCCTTGAGAGCCGTTGCGGTGTCGGCTTGGGGGGGAATATACACGGCAGTGACGATGACCAAAGAAGATTATCTCCGGAGGTAATGCGGTCGGCATTTGATGGTGAGGTATTCCAGATTGAGAGAACAAAAGGACTTGAGTTCCTCTAGGTTACCACAATCACAACCATGAGTTGTTAATCATGAAACAAACCCCTCCACATTTCTTTTTGCAGGAGAGATCTTTCTTCCTGTCCGCGCGATGGATGGAGAACCCCGCTGGCTGAATGGATGGGGACAATATATCCAGAGAGAGCCATAATTCCGTAAAACAGAGTATGTTACGGTCCCTGATGTCTCTCTGGAAGGAGATCCTCGCCCTGAGATCGTCTACTTTATTGTCCAGGGACTGAACGTTAGCAAGTACTATACTTGGAAGCGGTGGATGGTATGCGCGTCATCTGAATCTGACAAGGACCCACTACTTCTACCTCTTCTCTGGCATCAGCGTTTTGGTGCAGCCCCCGGGATGAATAGAGCTGCCTCGGGAAGTTCAAACAAAGGATCCAGGTCAGGGAAGTCGAATATCTGCTCGAATTTCTGGTGAGTGACTGCCGATCTAATATCCCAAAGTTATTTACGGCTGTAGGTAATAATACATTAAACAATTTGTGTAAATAATGTAAGAAATAACACCCAAAAAAATATATATATATACTGCAGACTTGGCTAGATGCCAGAAACAGGGCGACCGTGTCTGTGGGTGCCATCTTGTGTGTGTTTTCATAAAAAAGTGGCTAAATTGTTTAAATGGCGCCGGGAGTACTTGCTACTGTGATTCCTGAAATAAAGAGCCTGTTGGAGTATTTTTCGAATGCAAATGTATCTTTTGTTACATTGTTTGCTAGCTCATAATATAGCTAGCTAACATACATTTCAAGAAAACAAGTTACATTAACTGGCAAGCTGGCTAGCTAGCGTTAGCAATGGTTGGTGGTCAATCTCATTGACCACCAACCATTGCTAACGCTAGCTAGCCAGCTTGCCAGTTAATGTAACTTGCTTTCTTGAAATGTATGTTAGCTAGCTATATTATGAATACAACTATCATCTGCTGTCGACATCAGGATAAGACTTGAGCGCACTAGTTAGCTCCAAAAGTGGTTATAGCTTTGACTGCATGACAGTTTATTCAGAGTCATCCAGTGGCTAGCCACACTAGAAACTTCATTGTACCAGGTTCCCGTGAAGCAATTGTAATGACAGTCCACCAAAACATACCCGACAGTCTCCTGATTATCAAGGGGTAGTAATGTTATTGTGGATTAAAAACACAGTTTGAGATCATTGTGAGGGGGTTTCTCCAGTAGTTTGAATGGGGAATGGAGCTTCCTGGGAAAATGTTGTCTGAGGTTGCAACAGTAACCAAGGGAGGCAGGGCTTAGCAAAGGGTCACCTGGAATTCCTCCAATCAGAAACAAGCTATAGTGATGAAAACCAACATGTGCCCATTTAGGTTATCTCTCTGCTTGAAACATTTCAGCCAAATATCTTGCTATTTGCAGGTTTTGTTTTATAGTCAAATCTTCGTTTTTTAGGAGTGAAAGTAATTTTTTCCACTCGCTGTATTTTTATTCTACTGTCCTGAGCCTAATGTCCAAGAATCCAAACTAGTGTAATTTTTCATTACTATATGTTGGTTAAACCTTGACATGATTGACACAGGTCAATGATCTTGTCTCTTGTGAGGAATATGAGGTTTTTCATGGGTTTTGGGCAATTGTGAGTGAGTGAGAGAGAGAGCGAGAGCATGCATGCAGTTGTGTGTAACAGTGGAATGGCCTGATTACAGTCGTCCATCAGAGTTTGACGGCTGGGAACTGGTGCATCCTGGGAAACGGAACGTGAGCGGGGTAACCATGACGTAGTCATCAGATTCCAGGGTGACGTTTCCCACAAGACTACTCTTCAATCATAAATTAGAAGTTGACATTGGCAAGACAGCACAAACAGATCTACTTTCATGCAACACTTATAAGTAACACTTTTCCTTATAAAAGTGTGTGATATGTTAAAAGTTGTGTTAGTGTAGTATTTAAGATATCCTTGCTCCATTCCCTGAACTAACACCCTTGACTCACAGTGTGATGAACAATAACAAGGTTAGGACCTTTCTCAGTGGACTACTAAGTTACTGCCATGGCGTTAACTACATACACTATATATACAAAGTATGTGGACACCCCTTCAAATTAGTGGATACGGACAAACATTGGCAGTAGAATAGCATTCCTGAAGACCTCAGTGACTTTCAACGTGGCACCGTCATAGGATGCTACCTTTCCAACAAGTCAGTTCGTCATGCCCTGCTAGAACTGCCCCGGTCAAGTGCTGTTATTTTGAAGTGGAAAAATCTACGAGCAACAACGGCTCAGACGTGAAGTGGTAGACCACACAAGCTCACAGAATGGGACAGCCGAGTGCTGAAGCGCGTAGCGCGTAAAAATCGTCTGTACTCGGTTAAAACACTCACTACCGAGTTCCAAACTGCCTCTGGAAGCAACATCAGCACAAAAACTGTTCGTCGGGAGCTTCATGAAATGGGTTTCCATGGCCAAGCAGCCGCACACAAACCTAAGATCACCATGCGCAATGCCAAGCGTCGGCTGGAGTGATGTAAAGCTCGCCGCCATTGGGCTCTGGAGCAGTGAAAACGCGTTCTCTGGAGTGATGAATCACCCTTCACCATCTGGCAGTCCAACGGACAAATCTGGGTTTGGCGGATGCCAGGAGAATGCTACCTGCCCGAATGCATAGTGCCAACTGTAAGGTTTGTTGGAGGAGGAATAATGGTCTGAGACTGTTTTTCATTGTTCGGGCTAGGCCCCTTAGTTCCACTGAAGGGAAATCTTAATGCTACAGCCAGTGTTGTAGTACTCGAGTTCAGTCTCGAGACCACCTTTTGAGTGTCTCGGTCTTGTCTTGGTGTCAGATACATTTGTACTTGGTTTCGGACAATGAGGACTCGTAATTTCTTCCAGAAACCAGCCAAGACCAGCGGAGTAAAACACTCATAATTATCAGCTTCCTTTCAGTCAGCGCATAAAACTGCTTCACCAGGCCAAATATATACACTCCTTTCTTGAAACATTAATACCTGCAGCCTTTATATCTAGTATAGACATGTTTGAATTTGAACCTATTGGGCATTCAGTGTGTGACAGGTTTGTGATGCTGAAAGGACAGCAACCATAATACCAGCACACTCATGTAGAGTGCACTTTTTGTAAAACACAAAGGACCAGTGGCGTAGTGGAGGCTATACACAGGTATACGCCGTATACCCACTTTTTTTTATGGGCATATCAAAGTAGTGTAGGGGAGGTATACAACTTATCAATTATGTAGTACAATAGAGAAATCATGCACAAAGTAGCCTACACAATCTCAAAGCACGTGAAATATATTCACCTGCGCGCCAGCACACATAGCCTAGTTTCAGCGGAATATCATCTGCAGGCAGCAAGAGCGCACAGCTCTCGACTGGTTTTGGCATGGAGCAGCTCACAGAAGAATGACATCGGTAGCTGGTAGGATAGGTAGGAAAGACGTTTCAACTTATGATATCTACCAGTAAATGCTAACTAAGGCAACAATGGGTATGCAAACCAGGTACTGAAAAAGTTTGGTGCAAAGTTTGGTTAGTAGGCTATTTGTGATGCACAATTCAGTCATCATGCTCCGTTTGCATCAAGTGCATAGGCATGGGTGGGCCTGGGTGGACACTGGCCCACCCACTGGGGAGCCAGGAGTACCCAATCAGATTGAGCAAAAACAAAAAAAGAATACATAATTATTACAAAAATACTCCTCAGCACCCCCACCCACCACATAATATTTTGTGGATTTTTCCCAGACCTCCAAAATGGTCTCCTGATGTGGTTTAAGCATTGTTGTGGACTTAGCACATCACATTTTTGATTTTGAGAGTGCAAATCTGAAAAAGATATAGGAAAACGTATTAAAAAACATAGGAAAACATAGGATTTTTCACACAGGAGTGTATATATTTTGCCTGGTGCCTTTCCTTTGCTGTGCAGGCTGTTTGGGAAATATTTGGCAAAATGTGAGTATACCCACTTCTCTAGGCACCACTACACCACTGCATAGGGCCGATGGAAAGACAGCAGTCACACACAGCATGATGTTAAGGATAAGCAGTCCATCAACTCTGACATAATAAGCCAGTAGGTCCCAATCATAAGAATACAAAAACACAACCTTTAGGCTAAGCATTTCCTAATCGAAATGTACAACTATTACTTCCCATTGCAGAAAACATTTCACATTTAGCACACAAAGTAACCGGTGACCTAAAGTTTAAATGCAACAATGTTTCACACACAAGTTATTTTAAAAGTGATGGCTAACAACGCGAGCTCCAATAAAAAACACAGTTCCACTCACCAGATGATGATCATTTTAAACTTGTTCAAAGTTATTTTTGAAAACAAATTAGCAAACACATCCTCTTCGATAACACCTGCTGTAGCTGCTGCAAACTAGCCTTCAACAAAAGACAGCTAGCTAGACCTTGGGAAAACTACTGCTCGCTTGCAGTGACCTGTTGGCCTTTGAGAAGGCAGAGGTTTCCATATGTTTCTTGTAAAAACGTCTTATCCATTACCCACTTTTGTTTTTACCACTACATCACTGATATTAATACAGAATCGTAAGTAATATTCAAATAATTTATGTGATTGAGATAATACGATCATCTTTGTGCTCAATTGACGTCTGTTTGTGCGGAGCTTGATTAGTAATGCCTAGGAATACAAACGTGAACTCTGTAATTTGAGAAAATAGATATCTATGAGAAGAGATTATGATTTTATGGAATTCATCATTACAACTGACTGAACAGTCACTGATGATACGTGTCAGAGTTAATAATTTCTCATATTTCCGTCCTTTCAGTGGTATAACATTACAATTGTATAGCTAATAGGCTATGTGTTTGTAGATCGACGGAGGTGAATGAACCTACAGCAGTCAAGGTGATAATGCCCGGGGTCATTTTTGCTTGTTTTTGCTGTTCTCCAAATAGCATTTTTTTGTTTTATAATTGTATATAAATGCATTAAATGAGCTTCACCTTTCAAAAAAGTGTGTTATGCATCATGTTGTGGGTAGACCCCCCCCCCCTTCCGGACCTCACTCAAACCCTGGTTATGGCTCTGGTTACTGCCTTCTACATAAGTGTGTTTATTTATCACCCTGTCCAGTCCAAATCACTGCCTCTCACTTAACTTCATTTTTTCTTATCAAGATTACACATTAGACAGCAGCTTATACAGTAGGTGAACACAATATGGTGGGAAACTGACTTTGGCTCAGGGTTGTGTTCATTTTGAATTAAAGCTAGTGAATTCAGGAAGTAAACTGAAATTCTATTCAATAATTAAAAAATGGGCATATTTTTTTTAATGACCTCTCAATCAGCTGAAATTTAGAAGCTTTTTATGTCAATTATTTATTAAAATGTTGGGTTTTTAAATTGAAATCACTTCCTGAATTAACTGACAACAATTTGAAATGACCCCGACCCTGCTTGGGGTCAATTAATTCCATAGTGTGGACAAAAGTATAACACATCTAACATAAAATAACTAACCAAGACTTGATAATCAATTGATTAGTTGAAACGTGTGTTGGTGCTGGGCTGGAACCAAAATGTGCATCTCCTGGGGACATAAAAACATTTCAGTCCTTGAATTCATCTGCCAATAACAAATTGGCCACCCCTGCTACCATATTCTCACCTTGGTGGTCATCCTCGATAGGGAAGAAATGTAGTTGTTTGAGAGTAATCAGACGTTGATCATAACTAATTGTAAATTTAAAGGGATGTGAGACAGCAGCAGTCTTTGAGGACGATGTGGGTGTGGTGGACCATGCGGTGGGACCACCTCATAAAGTCATAATAATAATATGCCATTTAGCAGACGTTTTTATCCAAAACGACTCACAGTCATGTGTGCATGCATTTTTACGTATGGGTAATCCCGGGGATCGAACCCACTACCCTGGCGTTACAAGCGCCATGCTCTACCAATTGAGCTACAGAGGACCACATAATGAAGGAATCCTTACAAGAGCTACCAGTATGTGTATTGCAACACATCGATACATTTAGTAATTGACAGATTTACTGCTGAGATGTGAGACGCTTCACACATGGTAAGTCGTAAGTGTCTTGCTCCCACACAGTAGGCCTAATGGAATGTGGTTAGTCATGACATTTGGTCAGTGGGTAACTCCCATGCAAATGACTGCTGATCTCATGGGAATTTACCATGAATTAACAACTAATGAATTTACGAATGCGCAATACCTGCTGAATATGACCGGTGTCAGTAAACGTAGACAAAAAAAGTAATAGTTAGTCAAGAACGCTCTACATAACATGTAAGCAGTCTAACCAGCTCTGCTACGGCGAGTAAAATGGTCAGAGTGAGGTGTTCTCTCATTTGTGTCTGGAAGTAGCTAGCTAGCAAACAAGCCAACTTTAGCCAGTTAGCTTGGGTGCTTGATTGGGATAAGCATGCATTGGCAGGCAAGCTGCGGAAGGAAGAGGAGGCTGCAATTTTTACGGCCAACTAGCTGAAAAAGTTTGTGGCTTTTGACAAATGTGTTATAATAATCTAAAGTAAACACACAGTCCAGCTCAAAGTGAATGATGGAAGGCCCATGTGGCAAATGGCTTGTTTGTATAAAGGCCTACTGTAGCTCTGATTGGCTATAGCGACTGGACAAGACATATATTTTTATTCGGTTTTATTTACTGCAGTGTCTATAAATTGTCCAAACGCACGGCTGCTTTCCTACTCTATATTGCTATAGAATTTTCACAAATGCCTTAGTATACATCATTTCCAAACATTCTAAGAATTTATGAAAACGTGAAAATGACCATATCTAAGTGGTTCGCTTGTCAGAAAATGTGTCATATTCTTCCTGGGGGTTGCTAAAATGCTGTCAATTCCACTTTAAATGCAACAATGTTTCACACACATAAGTTATTTTCAAAGAGATGGCTAACAACAGCAAGCGCGCTACAATTAAAAAACACAGTTCCACTCCCCAGATGATGAACTTCTTGTTGAAAGTTATTCTTGAAAGGGAGAAGCTAACAAATTAGCAACAACATCCTCTTTGATAACACCTGCTGCAGCCGCTGCAAACTAGATGACATCAAAAGCTAGCTAGCTAGACTGTGGGAAAACTACTGGTCGCTGTTGCGCAGTGACCTGTTGGCCTTTGAGAAGGCAGAGGTTTCCATATGTTTTTTGTAAAAACGGTTGAATGGCAGATGCCTTTATCTAGCTTCTGATCGCCTAGCCAATTGCTGACTTAGCTAACTAGATTTATCTCCCCAGAGAACAGCAAAGAAAAATCCTGATTGGATCTTTTTTTCTCTTCAACGTTAACCCTTTCGTTTCCAACAAAAACTGAAGAGATTAAAGCAGAACATCATTGAAAATAATATTATTATAATTATTATAATATTATTATAATCATTATTTTGTAAATCCTTAGCCCTTCTCTGAAGGCGTAGAAGGCCCATTGTTCTCCACTGTGTTTGGGATAGTAATAATTTGTAGAGTGGCTCTATTTTCCCTCAGCATGCTTAAATTATTCACTATTTTGAATGTCTAAAGAAACCATATATTATTCACTATTTTGAATGTCTAAAGAATCCATATGTTGTTCTGAAATATGAACACAGAAATACTTGACATTTTGAACTCTTATTATGGTGGTGATTTGACAAAATTGTAATCATAGTCTTGAATTGGCATTTTTCTGGTCTCGGTCTTGACTTGGTCTCAGACCCCTTGTCCCCATACCGGTCTCGTTCTTGACTCAGTCCCCCCCCACCGGACTCAATTTGCTGCGGTCTTGGTCTTGAATCAGTCTCGCTTTAGGTGGTCTCGAACACAACACTATCTAAAATAAAAATATGTGTGAAGATTATGTCTTGAGTATCATTTAAAATGTTGAGACAAGAAGAAGGGGAGAGGTGTGTGTGGCGATGATATACAGTTGAACTCGGAAGTTTACATACACTTAGTTTGGAGTCATTCAAACACGTTTTTCAACTACGCCACAAATTTCTGTTAACAAACGATAGTTTTGGCAAGTCGGTTAGGACATCTACTTTGTGCATGACACAAGTAATTTTTCCAACAATTGTTTACAGACAGATTATTTCACTTAGAATTCACTGTATCACAATTCCAGTGGGTCAGAAGTTTACATACACTAAGTTGACTGGGCATTTAAACAGCTTGGAAAATTCCAGAAAATTATGTCATGTCTTTAGAAGCTTCTGATAGGCTAATTGACATCCTTTGAGTCAATTGGAGGTGTACCTGTAGATGTATTTCAAGGCCTACCTTCAAACTCAGTGCCTCTTTAATTGACATCATGAGAAAATCAAAAGAAATCAGCCAAGACCTCAGATAAAATTTGGTAGACCTCCACAAGTCTGTTTCATCCTTGGGAGCAATTTCCAAATGCCTGAAGGTACCACGTTCATCTGTACAAACAATAGTACGCAAGTATAAACACCATGGGACCACGCAGCCGTCATACCGCTCAGGAAGGAGAGGCGTTCTGTCTCCTAGAGATGAACGTACTTTGGTGCGAAAAGTGAAAATCAATCCCAGAACAACAGCAAAGGACCTTTTGAATATGCTGGAGGAAACAGGTACAAAAGTATCTATATCCACAGTAAAACAAGTCCTATATCGAGTGGCGCAGCGGTCTAAGGCACTGCATCCCAGTGCTTGAGGCGTCACTACAGACCCCCTGGTTCGATTCCAGGCTGTATCACAACCGGCCGTGATTGGGAGTCCCATAGGGCGGCGCACAATTAGCCCAGCGTCGTCCGGGTTTGGGCGGTGTAGGCCATCATTGTAAATAAGAATTTGTTCTTAACTGACTCGCCTAGTTAAATAAAGGTAAAAAAAAAAAAACGGCCGTGATTGGGAGTCCCATAGGGTGGCGCACAATTGGCCCAGCATCGTCCGGGTTTGGCCGGTGTAGGCCGTCATTGTAAATAAGAATTTGTTCTTAACTGACTTGCCTAGTTAAATAAATAAATAAATAAAATAAAAACCTGATAGGCCGCTCAGCAAGGAAGAAGCCACTGCTCCAAAACCGCCATAAAAAAAGCCAGACTACGGTTTGCAACTGCACATGGGGACAAAGATCGTACTTTTTGGAGAAATGTCCTCTAGTCTGATGAAACAAAAATAAAACTGTTTGTCCATAATGACCATTGTTATGTTTGGTGGAAAAAGGGGGTTGCTTGCAAGCCGAAGAACACCATCCCAACCGTGAAGCACGGGGGTGGCAGCATCATGTTGTGGGGGTGCTTTGCTGCAGGGGGCACTGGTGCACTTAACAAAATAGATGGCATCATGAGGAAGGAAAATTATGTGTGGGCAGAACTGAAAAAGTGTGTGCGAGCAAGGAGGCCTACAAACCTGACTCAGTTACACCAGCTCTGTCAGGAGGAATGGGCCAAAATTCACCTAACTTATTGTGGGAAGCTTGTGGAAGGCTACCCGAAACGTTTGACCCAAGTTAAACAATTTAAAGGCAATGCTACCAAATACTAATTGAGTGTATGTAAACTTCTGACCCACTGGGAATGTTATGAAAGAAATAAAAGCTGAAATAAATCATTCTCTCTACTATTATTCGGACATTTCACATTCTTAAGATAAAGAGGTGATCCTAACTGACCTAAGACATGGCATTTTTACCAGGATTAAATGTCAAAACTGAGTTTAAATGTATTTGGCTAAGGTGTATGTAAACTTCCGACTTCAACTGTAGGTGTCTCTCTTCAGAATGGCTCAGCTGTCTACCACCAGTTATTGTGCATTCATTGTCTCATTGTGTGAATTGTTTGCTCTTAAAAAAAAAACTGTATTATTACATGTCACCAGTAGTAAATGTACCGTTAATCCCTGTCATTTGGTTACATTCATTTCTGTTAATGCATGTATTAATTACAGTCATTTACCATTCTCATTATCTGAGTGGAAATGTTGTTTGCAGAGTTCACAACCTGCTACACTTGTAATAAACCAGTTTTGGTTTATTTCATAACAGTGGAGGCTCCTCAGAGGAGGAAGGGGAGGACCATCCTCCTCAGTGAATTTCATACAAATAAAAATAGTGAAACATAAAAAAAAGTTAGCCTTGAAGGTCTACAGTAGCCTCAGCAGCACTCTATAAGGTAGCACCATGGTGTAGCCAGAGGACAGCTAGCTTCTATCCTCCTCTGGGTACATTGACTTCAATAAAAAATCTAGGAGGCTCATGGTTCTCACCCCCTTCCATAGACTTACACAGTAATTATGAAAACTTCCGGAGGACGTCCTTCAACCTATTAAAGCTCTTGCAGCATGAACTGACATGTTGTTCAACCACTCAAAGGATCAGAGAATGAATCTAGTACTGAAAGCATAAGCTACAGGTAGCTAGCACTGTAGTGCATAACATGTGGTGATTAGTTGACTCAAAGAGAGAGAAAGACAATAGTTGAACAGTTTTTAACAAATTAATTCCTTCCAAAATTCAGGAGAAGCAAGAGAGAGAGAGAGAGAGCTAGCTAGCTATATTTGGTTGCTTATAAAAGCAGATGTTTTACTCCAGCAGCAACCAGCTGAGGAGCAGCAGGAGAAATCCTGCTCAAAATAGGCTCTGTATGCTGTACAGGTGTGATGGTTGTGTTGGATAAATAAGATACATGATGACTAACCAAAATACACACAGGCCAATTTATTTCCACAAAACTATGCAAATTAACCTATAGACCAGTAAGCATGACGGTCAAATGTATTTCCATCGACTGGTATTTCAATCAATGAATAAAAAGCATTATTTTGCTATGGGATTTTCTTTCTCCCGGTCATTTTGGATGCAGCAGTTTTATTTATAGGCAATTAATTTTTTTATTGGCCAAAAGCCGGCTAACTGAAACCCTGGCGCCATGCCAATGGTAGCCTAGGCTGTAGGGCAGGCTAGTTTATTTAGCAGACAAGATATGCTTATAAATCCTCTGTCATTATTTCATATGATTTTATAGTAAGAACAATATAATTGAATTTAGCTGAATACAATAGAAATGATATTTTCCCCATTCCCGAGTGAGTACCATATGAGTGGCTATGTTGAGCATTAAAGGGATCATTTGAAACAGGTCCTATAGGCCTACACTAGATTGAGAGTTATTTGGCAACTTTAGTTGTGAATTATACAAACCTTAGAATGTCTTCGAAATCAAAATATATATGAAATCAAATCAAATTGTATTTGTCACATGCACCGAATACAACAGGTGTAGACCTTACCTTGAAATGCTTACTTACAAGCCCTTACTTACAAGCCCTTAACCAACAATGCAGTTTTAAGAAAATAGAGTTAAGAAAATATATACTAAATAAACTAAAGTAAAAAAAAAAAAAAAAAAGTTACACAATTAAGTAACAATAATGAGGCTATATATAGGGGGTACCGGTACAGAGTCAATGTGCAGCGGTACAGGTTAGTCAAGGTAATTTGTACATGCAGGTAGGGATAAAGTGACTATGCATACGGTGAGGGAAAAAAGTATTTGATCCCCTGCTGATTTTGTACGTTTGCCTACTGACAAAGACATGATCAGTCTATAATTTTAATGGTAGGTTTATTTGAACAGTGAGAGACAGAATAACAACAACAAATTCCAGAAAAACGCATGTAAAAAATGTTATAAATTGATTTGCATTTTAATGAGGGAAATAAGTATTTGACCCCTCTGCAAAACATGACTTAGTACTTGGTGGCAAAACCCTTGTTGGCAATCACAGAGGTCAGACGTTTCTTGTAGTTGGCCACCAGGTTTGCACACATCTCAGGAGGGATTTTGTCCCACTCCTCTTTGCAGATCTTCTCCAAGTCATTAAGGTTTCGAGGCTGATGTTTGGCAACTCGAACCTTCAGCTTCCTCCACAGATTTTCTATGGGATTAAGGTCTGGAGACTGGCTAGGCCACTCCAGGACCTTAATGTGCTTCTTCTTGAGCCACTCCTTTGTTGCCTTGGCCGTGTGTTTAGGGTCATTGTCATGCTGGAATACCCATCCACGACCCATTTTCAATGCCCTGGCTGAGGGAAGGAGGTTCTCACCCAAGATTTGACGGTACATGGCCCCGTCCATCGTCCCTTTGATGCGGTGAAGTTGTCCTGTCCCCTTAGCAGAAAAACACCCCCAAAGCATAATGTTTCCACCTCCATGTTTGAAGGTGGGGATGGTGTTCTTGGGGTCATAGGCAGCATTCCTCCTCCTCCAAACATGGCGAGTTGAGTTGATGCCAAAGAGCTCGATTTTGGTCTCATCTGACCACAACACTTTCACCCAGTTCTCCTCTGAATCAATCAGATGTTCATTGGCAAACTTCAGACGGGCCTGTATATGTGCTTTCTTGAGCAGGGGGACCTTGCGGGCGCTGCAGGAGTTCAGTCCTTCACTGCGTAGTGTGTTACCAATTGTTTTCTTGGTGACTATGGTCCCAGCTGCCTTGAGATCATTGACAAGATCCTCCCGTGTAGTTCTGGGCTGATTCCTCACAGTTCTCATGATCATTGCAACTCCACGAGGTGAGATCTTGCATGGAGCCCCAGGCCGAGGGAGATTGACAGTTCTTTTGTGTTTCTTCCATTTGCGAATAATTGCACCAACTGTTGTCACCTTCTCACCAAGCTGCTTGGCGATGGTCTTGTCGCCCATTCCAGCCTTATGTAGGTCTACAATCTTGTCCCTGACATCCTTGGAGAGCTCTTTGGTCTTGGCCATGGTGGAGAGTTTGGAATCTGATTGATTGATTGCTTCTGTGGACAGGTGTCTTTTATACAGGTAACAAGCTGAGATTAGGAGCACTCCCTTTAAGAGTGTGCTCCTAATCTCAGCTCGTTACCTGTATAAAAAGACACCTGGGAGCCAGAAATATTTCTGATTGAGAGGGGGTCAAATACTTATTTCCCTCATTAAAATGCAAATCAATTTATAACATTTTTGACATGCGTTTTTCTGGATTTTTGTTGTTGTTATTCTGTCTCTCACTGTTCAAATAAACCTACCATTAAAATTATAGACTGATCATTTCTTTGTCAGTGGGCAAACGTACAAAATCAGCAGGGGATCAAATACTTTTTTCCCTCACTGTAGATAATAAACAGCGAGTAGCAGTGGGGGGGGGGGGGTGGTCAATGCAAATAGTCCGGGTGGCCATTTGATTAACTGTTTAGCAGTCTTTTGGCTTGGGGGTAGAAGCTGTTAAGGAGCTTTTTGGACCTAGACTTGGCGCTCCGGTACCGCTTGCCATGCGGTAGCAGAGAGAACAGTCTATGACTTGGGTGACTGGAGTCTTTGACAATTTCTTGGGCCTTCCTCTGACACTGCCTAGTATATAGGTCCTGGATGGCAGGAAGCTTGGCCCCAGTGATGTACTGGGCTGTACGCACTACCCTCTGTAGCGCCTTACGGTCGGATGCCGAGCAGTTGCCATACCAGGCGGTAATGCAACCGGTCAGGATGCACTCGATGGTGCAGCTGTATTGGGCCTGCTGTAGCTCAGTTGGTAGAGCATTGCGCTTGCAACGCCAGGGTTGTGGGTTCGATTCCCACGGGGGGCCACTATGAAAAATGTATGCACTCACTAATTGTAAGTCGCTCTGGATAAGAGCGTCTGCTAAAATGTAAATGTATAACTTTTTGAGGAACTGGGACCCATGCCAAATCTTTTCAGTCTCCTGAGGCGGAAAAAGCGTTGTCGTGCCCTCTTCATGACTTTCTTGGTGTGTTTGGACCATGATAGTTTGTTGGTGATGTGGACACCAAGGAACATGAAACTCTCGACCCGCTCCGCTACAGCCCCGTCAATTTTAATTCAGGCTTTTTTTCGGGCTTGGGCTCATACTGTATATAGGCCTATGCATATGCATAAGCTCTAATATGCATATAGTGTTCTACATGCAGCGTCTTAAATGCTTTGAATTAATCATCACCTTAGAAAGCGCTGACCATTTCCATGTGTCTTTGAAACAAGATCCACAATGATTGTTTGAGTTTGTGAGTGTGTGTGTTTGTAACAGATGAGATTTCCTCATACTTCATCAGCCAATCAGCTCCAGGAAGTCTAGAGCTAGAGAAAAACAGTTCCACTCCCCTTTGTGTGAAACATTCCAGCACACACACACACCCATATGGGTCATCATTACAACAGGCACACACACACACACACACACCAGTCATCATCCTAACTAGGGCTGTGGCGGTCACGAAATTTCGTCAGCCGGTGATTGTCAAGCAAATAACTGTCGGTCTCACGGTAATTTACCGTTAATTAACATAAACACATTTAGCATCTCCTGGCTTTCACACATAGCCTACTAGCCACTGATGCAGACCTTTGGAACATCTACATTTAAAAAAGTCTAATAAAACCATGTAATATAGCCTACACCTTCACAATAAATCCATTATTTATTTTAGACAGGTCTAAAGAAACATGATATGAAGAAAATGTAGTCTATTTCAGAAGAACAGAATAGCATACTCTGAGTTGTCCTTATGTGTGACACTCTGGCTCCACGGACCTTGATATTTGAGCCAGGGTTGTTTAATTTCATTGGTTGGGTGTATTTCTATGTTGGGGATTTCTGGTTGTGCAGTTCTATGTTTGGGTTAATTGTTCTTTATGTTGATTAGTCATATGACTCCCAATCGGAGGTAACGAGTGTCAGCTGTCGGCTCGTTATCTCTGATTGGGAGCCATATTTATACGGTGTGGTTTCACCTTGGTTTTGTGGGGTTTTGTTTCCTTGATGCTGTTAGTGTATATCAGTATTTTGGACTTCACTTTCGTCCTATTTGGTTTGTTGTTTTTTATCGTGGTTTCTTTAATTAAATAAAGTCTACGATGTTCGCTCAACACGCTGCGCTTTGGTCTCCTCCTTTCGACGATCGTGACAGAAAAACCCACCACAAAAGGACCAAGCAGCGCGTCCAGGAGCAAAGGGTCTGGACATGGGAGGAGGCGCCGGGTCAGGAGAGAACGTTGGTGGATGTCCTCCTCGGCTGGGGACATATTACCCAGGAGGAGGCCGTCCGGTACCGGAGGGCGATGAAGGGGGAGAACCTGGCAGGAGAGGAGCAACGGCATCGGCAGGTGTTTCGTCGGAAGGACGAGAGGCAACCCCAAGGAATTTTTTGGGGGGGGCACATGGCTTGGGCAGCTGAGCAGCAGGAGGCTGTCACAAGGCAGAGTCAGAAGGCTACCAGGTTAAGGGGGCTGACGGAGGCAGAGAAGGGAAGGATTCAGGAGGCTACCAGGTTAAGGGGGTCACTGGCCAGAGTAGGGAAAGGAGATGTAGAGGCACGGCGTGAGAGACTGAGGTGTGTATCCAGTCCGGTCCGGCCCGTTCCAGTCCCCGGGGTAGAGCCAGTGGTGTGTGCCTCCAGTACGGTCCGGCCTGTTCCGACCCCTCGCACCAAGGATATGGTGCGCTTCGCCAGCCCGGCCCGGCCTGTTCCGGCCACTCGCACCAGGGAAACGGTGCGCGTCGCCAGCCCAGCCCGGCCTGTTCCTACTCCACGCACCAGGGATACGGTGCGCTTCGCCAGCCCGGCCCGGAAGGTTCCGGCCACTCGCACCAGGGATACGGTGCGCGTCGCCAGCCCAGCCCGGCCTGTTCCTACTCCACGCACCAGGGATACGGTGCGCTTCGCCAGCCCGGCCCGGCCTGTTCCTACTCCACGCACCAGGGATACGGTGCGCTTCGCCAGCCCGGCCCGGCCTGTTCCGGCCACTCGCACCAGGGATACGGTGCGCGTCGCCAGCCCAGCCCGGCCTGTTCCTGCTCTCCGCACTAGGCGTGAGGTGAGTCCCCAGGGTCCAGCATGCCCTGTTCCGGCTCCCCGCACTAGGCGTTATGGGAGTCCCCAGGGTCCAGCATGCCCTGTTCCGACTCCCCGCACTAGCCCTGAGATGCGTGTCCTCAGCCCGGTACCTCCAGTTCCGGCACCACGCATCAGGCCTACGGTGCGTCCCCAGGGCCAAGCATGCCCTGTTGCTTCTCCCCGCACTAGCCCTGAGATGCGTGTCCTCAGCCCGGTACCTCCTGTTCCGGCACCACGCACCAGGCCTACGATGCGCCTCAGACGGCCGGAGTCTGCCGTCTGCCCAACGGGGCCTGAACTGTCCGTCTGCCCAACGCCGTCTGAACTGCCCGTCTGCCCAACGGCGCCTGAACTGCCCGTCTGCCCAACGCCGTCTGAACTGTCCGTCTGCCAAGCGCCGCTAGAGCTCTCCGCCAGACAGGATCAGCCAGAGCCTTCCGCCAGACAGGATCAGCCAGAGCCTTCCGCCAGACAGGATCAGCCAGAGCCTTCCGCCAGACAGGATCAGCCAGAGCCTTCCGCCAGACAGGATCAGCCAGAGCCTTCTGCCAGACAGGATCAGCCAGAGCCTTCTGCCAGACAGGATCAGCCAGAGCCTTCTGCCAGACAGGATCAGCCAGAGCCTTCTGCCAGCCAGGATCCGCCAGAGCCGTCCAGCCAGGATCCGCCAGAGCCGTCCAGCCAGGATCCGCCAGAGCCGTCCAGCCAGGATCCGCCAGAGCCAGCTAGTCAGGTACTGTCCCTTAGCCCGGTGCGGCCCCTTAGTTCAGGGCTGCCCCTTAGTCCGGTGCTGCCCCTTAGTCCGGTGCCGCCCCTTAATCCAGTGGGGTTTAGTTGGGGGGTGGTCATGTGGAGGGGGATACGGAAGCGGAGAGTGACTAAGGTGGGGTGGGGACCACGACCTGGGCCAGAGCCGCCACCATGGACAGACGCCCACCCAGACCCTCCCCTAGACTGTATGCTGGTGCGCCCGGAGGTCGCACCTTTAGGGGGGGGTAATGTGACACTCTGGCTCCACGGACCTTGATATTTGAGCCAGGGTTGTTTAATTTCATTGGTTGGGTGTATTTCTATGTTGGGGATTTCTGGTTGTGCAGTTCTATGTTTGGGTTAATTGTTCTTTATGTTGATTAGTCATATGACTCCCAATCGGAGGTAACGAGTGTCAGCTGTCGGCTCGTTATCTCTGATTGGGAGCCATATTTATACGGTGTGGTTTCACCTTGGTTTTGTGGGGTTTTGTTTCCTTGATGCTGTTAGTGTATATCAGTATTTTGGACTTCACTTTCGTCCTATTTGGTTTGTTGTTTTTTATCGTGGTTTCTTTAATTAAATAAAGTCTACGATGTTCGCTCAACACGCTGCGCTTTGGTCTCCTCCTTTCGACGATCGTGACATTATGTTAGGTCCTGATGTGGCTATGCCAAATGGCTGTGGGCTACACTAGTTCATTTAGCAGACAGATTTGCTTATAATTCCGTGGCATTATTTTATATTATTTAATAGTATGAAGAATACAACTGAACAAAGCTGCATAAAAAGAAAGGATATTTTCTCCAAAGGATTTGAGGGAGTGCGTACATGCAGCTATTCTGGCCATTATCAAAAGTGACCGCAAATGCAATTATGCATGTAATGCTTTTATTATAAAGGTGCATTTTTATGTTGAAAGTGATCTTCCCCAAACTTGAAACTTATGCGCTGCTAATGTATGCCAGTTAGGCTCTACACCCCTTGTAAAGTGGATTTAATGTGCTTAATTTTAAGAAGTTATTTGGCCACTTTTTAGTTGTGATATAAACCTTATCTAAATGAGGTGTGCGACTATGATTTGATAAAGTAGAGAAAAAAAGGCATTGTTTCTTGCCTTACGCTGGGCATCATTCACAAGTGATAATATATAATTCAGAAGTGATAGGCTAATATTGTCACCCGTCAGACTATTCTTGATTTAATCTTTACATATACTAAATAATATATGTGTGGAGTGCGATTGAGATTGATTGGTCTGCCATGTAGCACGTCTATAACATGAGCTGCTCAGTATGTGTAGATAATCCTTACTACCGCAGTTTTTTTGAAAGATATAACGTTAGCCATGGAAAACTGCAAAAGTGTTGCTACTGCTCTCAACAAAATTGCTGCCCAGAATCTAGCAGGCGCTATCGACAAAGATCAGTGGGAAAAAGTTGTGATGGGCTACTTTCTGCACACGGTCAGTGTGAACCGGAGTGACTTGACACAACAACGGGCCAAACAAGCTGTAGCTACAAACCAAACGGAAAAGACACGCTGCCATGAAGCGTTCATCCATGTATACGGGTAAGAGTCTAGATATAATCTTCGTAAATGATATCATAGGTAGAACCGGTGGAGTTATGTCGCACATGCAGCTAACAAAAACATATGGAAATGTCTGGTCTACTCAAAATTACAACCAAAAGAAATGGAAGAGGAAAGTGGAAGGGGGAAAAAGTAAGGAACTTGTCTGTCGGCCCTGCATTAAAGACCATAATTGGTTAAAGAAAATTGTGATAAATAAAAAAGTATACCAGTTTCATTTAAGGACCAAAGGATTGACAGCCGTCCCATATAGATTGCAAAATAGTTGGGAAGAGATTTTTGACGTACCGATTCCATGGCAAATGGTTTATGAACTGATACGCAAAACGACGCCAGATTCAAAACTTAGAATTTTTCTATTAAAATGATTATACAAAATTCTTGCTGCCAATAGAATGTTATTGATATGGGGGATACAATTTTTCTGCGAAGAGACAGAATCATTAGATCATTTGTAGCTTGTTTTTGGTCACATGTTCAGGAATGGCTGAAGGATTGCAATATTTACCTGGAGCTAACCCTGCAGATAGCACTACTGGGTGATCTGAAAAGTCATAATCAATCGATCAATAATATAATAATACTTTTATCAAAAATGTTTATTTTCAATGTATAATCTGTAAAAACAATGAGAATAGAAGGGTTCCGAACTTTTGTGAAAGATCACAGTACAGTTGAGAAATATATGGCAAGTAGAAATCCAATATGGATGGTGTTAAGAGATAGATGGGAGGGGTTGAAAGGAGCTGAAGGTTGGGACTAATCACAACTAATAACAACAAAATAACTAATGTAAAACATACTGTGTCCTAATAAGTATATAGGTTGAGAACTTTTGTGAAAGAGCACAGTTTGGGGGGATATGGCATGTAGAGGATGGACATCATGAAAATGATCGGAGAGGTTGAGGGTAGAGGAAGTTCAGAAGTAAAAACAAACCAAATATAATTATTGTAAAATTGTCTGTGTCCATAAAATGTATATAGTATGTATAAACTGGAAGTAGAGGCCTAAGCATTGTTGTTCACTAGTTTACTCCAATTGGGGTGGTGGGGTTGGAAAGTAATAAAGGAAAATCAATTTTTAAAAGGATGTGTATATATATGTATGTATTTATATGTGTATATGTACAGTGGGGAAAAAAATTATTTAGTCAGCCACCAATTGTGCAAGTTCTCCCACTTAAAAAGATGAGAGAGGCCTGTAATTTTCATCATAGGTACACGTCAACTATGACAGACAAAATGAGTATGCACAGTTGAAGTCGGAAGTTTACATACACCTTAGCCAAATACATTTAAACTCAGTTTTTCACAATTCCTGACATTAATCCTAGTAAAAATTCCCTGTCTTAGGTCAGTTATGATCACCACTTTATTTTAAGAATGTGAAATGTCAGAAGTTTCTTCTTTGTGAAGAAGAAAGACGGCGGTCTGCGCCCGTGCATTGATTATCGATCACTTAACAAGGAGACGATAAGATTTAGTTATCCTCTCCCCCTCATTCCTTCAGTGATTGAGTCAATGCATGGGGCGCGCTTCTTCACCAAATTAGATCTCAGGAGTGCATACAACCTGGTGCGTGTTCGGGAGGGGGATGAGTGGAAGACAGCATTCAGCACAACCACTGGGCATTATGAATACCTGGTGATGCCCTACGGTTTGATGAATGCTCCATCCGTCTTCCAGTCCTTCGTGAACGAGGTGTTTCGGGACATGCTTGGTCGCGGTGTGGTGGTCTACATCGATGACATCCTGGTGTATTCCGCCACGCGCGCCGAGCATGTGTCCCTGGTTCGCAAAGTGCTGGCCCAACTGTTGGAAAATGACCTTTATGCCAAGGCAGAGAAGTGTATGTTTTTCCAGCAGTCCGTCTCCTTCCTCGGATACCGCATTACCACCTCAGGTGTGGAGATGGAGGGAGATCACATTTCAGCCGTGTGTAATTGGCCGACTCCAACCACGGTTAAGGAGGTGCAGCGCTTCCTTGGCTTCGCCAACTACTATCGAAGGTTTATCCGGGGCTTTGGCAAGATTGTAGCTCCCATTACATCCCTGTTGAAGGGTGGGCCGTCCCGTATCCACTGGTCTGCTGAGGCTGACCTGGCCTTCAGTAGACTGTGGGGTCTGTTCACCTCAGCCCCGGTACTGGCCCATCCCGATCCATCACTACCGTTCGTAGTGGAGGTGGATGTGTCCGAGGTAGGGCTAGGCGCTGTCCTATCTCAATGCTCGGGCACACCACCCAAGCTCCACCCCTGTGCCTTCTTCTCTAAGAAGCTCAGCCCGTGGAGCAGAACTACGACGGTGATCGGGAGCTGTTGGCTGTTGTCCGAGCTTTGACCGTGTGGAGGCATTGGCTCGAAGGGGCGAAACACCCTTTCCTCGTCTGGACGGACCACCGTAACCTGGAGTACATCCGGGCACCGAGGAGGCTGAATCCTCACCAGGCCAGGTGGGCCCTATTCTTCACCCGGTTTGATTTTACACTGTCATACATTCCGGGTATAAAGAACGTGAAGGCAGACGCACTGTCCCGGCTGTGTGACACAGAGGAGAGCCCAAGAGACAACACCCCCATACTCCCGGCCTCCTGCATTGTGGCGCCGGTAGTATGGGCGATGGACGCGGATATAGAGCAGGCATTACGCACAGATCCATCTCCACCTCAGTTTCCAGCTGGGCTGCGGTACGTGCCTGCTCTTATCCGTGATCATCTGGTCTACTGGGCACACACATCACCCTCCTCTGGTTACCCAGGTATCGGACGTACAGTGCGCTGCCTGACCGGAAGGTACAGGTGGCCTACTTTGGCTAAGGACGTGAGGGTGTACGTCTCCTCCTGCTCGGTGTGCGCCCAGAGTAAGGCACCTAGGCACCTCCCAGCGGGTAAGTTATAACATTTACCAGTTCCACAACGACCATGGTCTCACCTAAGTGTTGATTTTTGGACTGATCTTCCCCTCTCCCAAGGTAACACCACCATCCTGGTCGTTGTGGGCCACTTTTCCAAGTCCTGCCACCTCCTTCCTCTGCCCGGTCTCCCCACGGCCCTGCAAACTGCGGAGGCCCTGTTTACTCACGTCTTCCGGCACTACGGGGTACCAGAGAATATAGTGTCCGACCGAGGTCCCCAGTTCACGTCCAAGGTCTGGAAGGCGTTCATGGAATGTCTGGGGGTCTCGGTCAGCCTGACCTCTGGGTTCCACCCCGAGTCAAATGGGCAGGTGGAACAGGTAAATCAGGATGTGGGTAGGTTCCTGCGGTCCTATTGCCAGGACCAGCTGGGGGAGTGGTCGGTGTTCTTGCCATTGGCAGAATATGCCCAGAACTCTCTCCGCCACTCCTCTACTAACGCCATTCCAATGTGTTTCATGTTACCAACCAGTTCTGGCACCGAGGCACCAGAGCCAGACTGAGGCTCCTGCGGTGGATGACTGGTTTTGGCATGCAGAGGAGATGTGGGACGCTGCCCACGTTCACCTCCAGCGCGCCATGCGTCGTCAGAAGGCCAACACTGACCGCCACCGCAGGGGGATCGGGTCTGGCTCTCGACCCGGAATCTGCCCCTCCGCCTGCCCTGCCGGAAGCTGAGCCTGCGGTTTGTGGGGCCGTTCAAAGTCCTGAGGAGAATCAACAAGGTCACTTATAGGTTATTACTTCCCCCTGATTACCGTATTAACCCCTCGTTTCATGTGTCTCTCCTCAGGCAGGTGGTGGTTGGTCCGCTCCAGGAGTCTGAGGTTCGGGAGGTTCCTCCACCTCCTCTGGACATCGAGGGGGCCCCGGCGTACTCTGTCCGTCCCATCCTGGATTCGAGGCGTCGGGCCTTCAGTACCTCGTGGAGTGGGAGGGGTACGGTCCGGAGGAACGGTGCTGGGTCCCGGTGAGGGATATCCTCGATCCATCCCTGTTGCAGGATTTCCACCATCGCCATCCAGCTCACCCTGCTCCGCGTCCTCCTGGCCGTCCCCGAGGCCGGGGTCGGCGCGCTGCTGGATCTGCGCGTCAAGGGGGGGGGGGGGGTACTGTCACGACTTCCGCCGAGGCTGCCTCTCCTCCTTGTTCGGGCAGGCTTCGGCATTCGTCGTCACCGGCTTACTAGCCACTGCCGCTCCATATATCATCATTCCATTTGTCTTGTCTTGTCAATTACACACAGCTGGTTCTTATTCCCTCATTAATCCGTGTATAAGTGTTCCCTCTGCCCCCCTTGTCCTTGTGGGTGATTGTTATTTGTGAGAGTAGTGTAGCTCGGTGGAGCTACTCTCCCTTTGTATTGCCAGGGTAGATAGTTTCCCCTGTGCCTGTTTTTGTGTGTCGCTATCCAGCGCATTTGTGTACGACGGAATAAACTCTGTATTCTGTGATTTACCCTCCTGCTCCTGACTCCTTCTATCACACTCCTTCTATCACTATCACAGGTATGTTGTGGACTGTGCAATAAAGCGGACTGTAACCTGAAAATCTATAGAATATTGATTGATATAAGAGTTTGTGCTACTTGTCCTATTCAATCAGATATTTATACCAGACCTGGGTGAAATATGTAAAATACTTTCACTTTTAGGACTATTCCATTGGTTCCATTGTACTGAGCAAACTAAGTCAAGGGAAGCTCAAGGATTTGAAAGTATTTGACAGATGCAGTGAGCTTTTAGGTTCAATTTCACCACATATTGGCCATTTACACACACACACACACACACACACACACACACACACACACACACACACACACACACACACACACACACACACACACAGCCAGTCTCTGTCCTATAACATATTGTGGTGAAAGCTGACCCGAGAGAGATCCTGCTACAGTGTTCCCATGAGAAGAAACTTGTGTAAACATACAAAGACACTGAAACACTAATACTACAGACACAGATACCTGATATCTCATAACCTTGCCTCATTGAGATGTCCAACAGCAGTGTTATGAAGCTTAATGCCTCCTTTGTGCAAGGTTGGGGTGAATACCATGTCAACTAGCATATCCAAAAGCTGAAGAACATACGCACATCCAGGTATTTTTTTTCTGGTGCTGGAGTTATAGGTGAAGTCATGAAAAATAAAAAGGAATACGCCGCACACTGCTGTTCATGCTCCCAGGGGATTTTAGGTCTTTATCAGGCATCCATATCCCAGGTGGGGGTGGAAGGTCCTATATATAGGGCAGTGCTCAGTGACATCACTTCCTGAAACAGGAGGTAAAAATATATAATATAGGTTCACAATATCAACATTCAATATATCAAAATATATAGCCACACATAAGGAATGTGATAAATATTTACAGTGTTATATACTGTATATACACAATATTCAATTAGGGTAAAAACAGTAGTTCAGACATTTTTCTTTTTACTATAGAAAAGGTTTCCAGTCAAACTCCTCATTAAGGCCAAGAGGAGACAGTGTGTTGAGCCTGTGGTTCCAGAAAGATTCCTTTGGAAGTAATTTCCTCTCAATGTCCCTCCCCTGCGTGACATCTTGACCATTTATATCCCAATGTATCTCAGAGAGCTAATAGGATGTCCGGCTTGTGAAAAATGAACCGCAACAGGTGTTTTTGTCTTACTTGTCCCTATATATTGCTGCAGTGCTCACTGACCCTGGTCTTAGGGCTTCTGCGGCTTTTCCCTATGCAGGTCCGACCACAGGGACATTTCAACATGTAAACAACATTGGTATACATGCAGGTAATCATGTCTTTGATCTTAAATCTTCCTGGTGATTTCCTGATGTTTTTACTATTGTTTTATGTCCAACAATGAAAATTCAACAATAAACTTAGAAAACTTGGGGGGCCAAATAAAACCACCGTCAGTTGGGAAACCCTGATGTACAGTGAGGGAAAAAAGTATTTGATCCCCTGCTGATTTTGTATGTTTGCCCACTGACAAAGAAATGATCAGTCTATAATTTTAATGGTAGGTTTATTTGAACAGGGAGAGACAGAATAACAACAAAAAAATCCAGAAAAAACGCATGTCAAAAATGTTATCAATTGATTTGCATTTTAATGAGGGAAATAAGTATTTGACCCCCTCTCAATCAGAAAGATTTCTGGCTACCAGGTGTCTTTTATACAGGTAACGAGCTGAGATTAGGAGCACACTCTTAAAAGGAGTGCTCCTAATCTCAGTTTGTTACTTGTATAAAAGACACCTGTCCACAGAAGCAATCAATCAATCAGATTCCAAACTCTCCACCATGGCCAAGACCAAAGAGCTCTCCAAGGATGTCAGGGACAAGATTGTAGACCTACACAAGGCTGGAATGGGCTTCAAGACCATCGCCAAGCAGCTTGGTGAGAAGGTGACAACAGTTGGTGCGATTATTCAAATGGAAGAAACACAAAATAACTGTCAATCTCCCTCAGCCAGGGGCTCCATGCAAGATCTCTCCTCGTGGAGTTGCAATGATCATGAGAACGGTGAGGAATCAGCCCAGAACTACACGGGTGGATCTTGTCAATGATCTCAAGACCATAGTCACCAAGAAAACAATTGGTAACACACTACGCCGTGAAGGACTGAAATCCTGCAGCGCCCGCAAGGTCCCCCTGCTCAAGAAAGCACATATACAGGCCCGTCTGAAGTTTGCCAGTGAACATCTGAATGATTCAGAGGAGAACTGGGTGAAAGTGTTGTGGTCAGATGAGACCAAAATCGAGCTCTTTGGCATCAACTCAACTTGCCGTGTTTGGAGGAGTGCTGCCTATGACCCCAAGAACACCATCCCCACCGTCAAACATGGAGGTGGAAACATTATGCTTTGGGGGTGTTTTTCTGCTAAGGGGACAGGACAACTTCACTGCATCAAAGGGACGATGGACGGGGCCATGTACCGTCATATCTTGGGTGAGAACCTCCTTCCCTCAGCCAGGGCATTGAAAATGGGTCGTGGATGGGTATTCCAGCATGACAATGACCCAAAATACATGGTCAAGGCCACAAAGGAGTGGCTCAAGAAGAAGCACATTAAGGTCCTGGAGTGGCCTAGCCAGTCTCCAGACCTTAATCCCATAGAAAATCTGTGGAGGGAGCTGAAGGTTCGAGTTGCCAAACATCAGCCTCAACCTTAATGACTTGGAGAAGATCTGCAAAGAGGAGTGGGACAAAATCCTTCCTGAGATGTGTACAAACCTGGTGGCCAACTACAAGAAACGTCTGACCTCTGTGATTGCCAACAAGGGTTTTGCCACCAAGTACTAAGTCATGTTTTGCAGAGGGGTCAAATACTTATTTCCCTCATTAAAATGCAAATCAATTTATAACATTTTTGACATGCGTTTTTCTGGATTTTTGTTGTTGTTATTCTGTCTCTCACTGTTCAAATAAACCTACCATTAAAATTATAGACTGATCATGTCTTTGTCAGTGGGCAAACGTACAAAATCAGCAGGGGATCAAATACTTTTTTTTCAAGAGAGGGATTTACTTCGGGAGGTAAAAATTTGCTTCTCATCTTATAAGGTATCTTTTCCCTTATCATGTCCTCAGAGCGAGAGTCAAGTTATTTGCCATTCAGGTAACTAGCATATCCATTTATCTCACTGGTTGAGTCTCCAGCCATCTCACTGACTTGCACCCTATTCCCCATATAGTGCACTACTTTTAGCAAGAGCCACATAAAGCTGCTATTTGATATTGGAGTTGGTTTTACTGGGTTGATTGGTGTCATTGCACTCTGTCATTTTCCTATGATTATATCAATGTTCTCCTTTCAACAACAACAGATTATATGACAAACTGAACTGATGTTATTTCTCAAAGTGTGGATTCCTATATTGTGTCTGTCTGTCTGTCTGTCTGTGTGTGTGTGTGTGTGTGTGTGTGTGTGTGTGTGTGTGTGTGTGTGTGTGTGTGTGTGTGTGTGTGTGTGTGTGTGTGTGTGTGTGTGTGTGTGGACGTGTAAACATGATCCAGCATCCCTGTGGAATACTTCCGACACCTTGTAGAGTCCATGCCCTGACGAATTGAGGCTGTTCTGAGGACATTTTGTTGGTCCCCACAAGGTCAAATTATATTTCTAGGGGGTTTAGGGTTAGGGTTAGGGTTAGGGTTAGGGTAAGAGTACGGTTTGGGGTTAGGGAAAATAGGATTTTGAATGGGACTGAATTGTGTCCCCCCACAAGGTTAGCTGTACAAGACTGTGTGTGTGTGTGTGTGTGTCAATGTGGGTTTAAAATAGTTTACCCTTACGGACAAAGGAGGTGACAGGAAGGCAGGCTTGCAAAAAGGTATTCAACTGCAGAATGGTTTATTTACAAGTGCAGGTGCAGGATGTCCATATGTTCAGTGAATGGATGGCAAAAAATTACATTTAGGCTACAAAACCCAAAAAGGAAATTGACTTACCTACAAATCTTAGCTGAATAAACTTTTCAAGATAATTACACACTACATACAAATATCAAATACCACAGCTGATCAAACCAGTAAGTAACCGTGAGTACAAAATGTTTGTTAGACTGAGCTAAACAATGACCAAATACTTGTAACTTGAAACCAGATTATAGTTAACTTCCATCTGTATGTCTGTTTCCTACTGAGTTGTAGTGAGTCAGTAATGTGTAAATTGTAATATTAATAAATGCTCAAACAAACTGACCATTGATTGTCTATTACCTATGAGTTGGAAATAGCCATGTAACACAGTAGGTTATCAATTAATCTAAACCGTATCAGAAACAGGAAGATAAACAATAAATAGACAAGTTATATTCAGGCACCAATGTTTTAGTCCATGAGTGGGGGAATCAATTTGATTATAGTATGTTAGAATTTACCCTGAAAGGAAAAATAAGATAGACACACAGAAATATAGAAAACACCCACACACCTCCGCCACGCTGACCCTCAACACGGGGGCCCCTCAGAGTCCCCTCCTGTACTCCCTGTTCACCCACAACTCTGTGGCCATGCACAACTCCAACACCATCATCAAATTTGCTGACGACATGATGGGGTAGGCCTGATCACCGACGGCGATGAGTCAGCCTACATGGAGGTGGTCAGAGACTTAGCAGTGTGGTGCCAGGACAACAACCTCTCCCTCAACGTCAGTAAGACCAAGGAGCTGATCGTTGACTATAGGAGAAAGAGGGGTGAGCACTTCCCCATCCACATCGACGGGGCTGTAATGGAGAGGATTGAGATCTTCAAGTTCCTTGGCATCCACATCACTAAGGACTTAACATGGTCCACACACACCCGTACAGTCATGAAGAGGGCACGGCAGCGCCTCTTCCCCCTCAGGAGGCTGAAAATATTTGGCATGGGCCCTCGGATCCTTAAAAAGTTCTACAGCTGCACAACAGAGAGCCTCTTGACTAGCTGCATCACCGCTTGGTATGGCAAATGCACCGCCCTCGACCGCAAAGCGCTACAGAGGGTGGTGCGGACAGCCTAGTACATCACTGGGGCCGAGCTCCCTGCCATCCAGGACCTCTATATCAGGCAGTGTCAGAGGAAGGGCCGAAAAATTGCAAAAGATTCCAGCCACCCAAGCCATAGACCGTTCACTCTGCTACCATTCGGCAAACGGTACCGAAGCATCGGCTCTCGGACCAACAGGCTCCGAGACAGCGTCTACCCCCAAGCCATAAGACTGCTAAATAGTCAAATAATGGTTAACCAAACTTTCTGCACTGACTCTATCTTGCACTGACCCTACACACACTCACTAGACTATATATACACACCAGAGGAGGCTGCTGAGGGGAGAACGGCTCATAATAATGGCTGGATCGGAGCAAATGGAATGGCATCAAACACATGGAAACCATGTTGGATGTATTTAGGTACCATTCCACCTATTCTGTTCCAACCATTACTACTAGCTCGTTCTCCCAAATTAAGGTACCACCGACCTCCTGTGATACACGCTATATACACTGAGTGTACAAAACATTAGGAACACCTTCCTAATATTGAGTTGCACCCCTATTGCCCTCAGAACAGCCTCAATTCGTAAGGGCATGGACTCTACAAGGTGTCGAAAGCGTTCCACAGGGATGCTGGCCCATGTTGACTCCAAAGCTTCCCACATTTGTGTCCAGTTGGCTGGATGTCCTTTGAGTGGTGGACCATTCTTGATACACACGGGAAACTGTTGAGTGGGAAAAACCCATCAGTGTTGCAGTTCTTGACACACTGAAACCGGTGCGCCTGGCACCTACTAACATACCCCGTTCAAAGGCAGTTAAATCTGTTGTCTTGCCCATTCACACTCTGAATGGCACACATACACAATCCATGTCTCAATTGTCTCAAGGCTTAAAAATCCTTATTTAACCTGGCTCCTCCCGTTCATTTACACTGATTGAAGTGGATTTAACAGGTGACATTAATATGGGATCATAGCTTTCACTTGGATTCACCTGGTCAGTCTATGTCATGGAAAGAGTAGGTGTTCCTAATGTTTTGTACTCTCCGTGTACACACTCATTCACACACACTACATTGACACCCCCACACAAAACCCGACACAACACAAACACACATACATGCACACACACACACGCACACACACACACTTTTATGCTCATCATTTGCTGCTGCTACTCTGTTCTTTTTAATATACATTTTAAAAAATAGGGGGTAGATCAGCTTTAAAATTGCAGATAGATTGTGGCTTCTATCAATGTAATTGCCTGCATCATTTCCAATCCCCCATATTGTTTTTCTTTGTAAATATATATATATTATTTTAAATATATATTTATTTGTAAATATATTTTCCTTCTTTATTATTCTCCCCTAACCCTGCCTCCCCTCCCCTAATTGGAGTAAACTAATGGACAACAATACTTAGGCTTCCTCTTCAAGCTCATACATACTACATACATTTCACGGACAGTATATTTTACATTAGTTATCTTATTATTTTATTTTTTTCAGCCTTCAGCTACCCTCAATTCCTTCTAATCTATCTCTGAAGAACATCCAGTTTTGATTTCTAGCTGCCATATATATTCACAAAAGTTCTGAACCTTTCTATTCTCATAGTTTCTACAGATTGTAAATGAAAGATAAACACCTTTGCTAAGAGTATAATGATATTATTGATCGATTAACTATAACTTATCAAATCACACAGCAGTGCTATTTGCAGATTTATCTCCAAGTAAATGTTGCATTTTTTCAGACATTCCTGAACCTGTGACCAAAAATAAGCTACATATGGGCAGTACCAAAAAAGTGATATAATGATTCTGGCTATTCGCAGCAAAATCTGCAGAGCTGGGATGGTTGTATCCCTTATGCTGTATATTTAACATTCTATTGGTTGCAAGAATTTTGTGTAATAATTTACATTGAAAAACTCGTAAGTTTTGAATCCGGCGTCTTTTTGTGTATCAGTTCATGAACCATGTGCCATGGAATCGGTACATCGAAAATCTCCTTCCAACTTTTTTGCAACCTGTATGGTGCAGCTGTCCATTTTTTGGTCCTTAAAAGAAACCAGTGGCAATGTTAGCATGTAAATCTTGGTGGGTCGAACTCCCGAATTTTTTTTTTATGCATGCCAGCAAAGCCACTACACTACACAACACAACACTAAACAATACATTAATTGCACTATAACAGTGACAAACGGTGCCCACATAAAGCTGTCCCAACAGCAAAGTCCCAACAGCAGTCCCAACACCTTACCACTGCTACACCTGGCTATCAGCTGAGCCTTGTCTGGCAGCGAAACAGTTCATTAGCCTCATTTACTGCCTTTAGAAAAACATAGCTCATATGGCTGACTTCCTTAAACAAATGTGGTTTCTACTGACAATTGGGATGTACAAACTATGGCATAAGGGAACGATGAGCGGATAAGAGGTCATCCGTAATTTCGATTAAGACATTAATGAGCGAGCTAAGACGGATGTAGTCAATATAACTATTTGTTCAGCACTTTTGAAATGTACAGCGACAGAATTCAGAACATGGGCCGTTCTTACAGTATTCTCCCTGTACACCAAGTCAGAACCGTAGGATAAATAAAGGGGACATATAAGCAAACAATAAAAGCTCTTACAATATTCAATGATTACATTTCTCTAAAACAGGCAATAGGCTACATGTGCACCACCAAGTCAGAACAATAGACTAAGTTATGAGGGGAAAAGGGACCAAATTATTAGGGTGAGGCACATGGGCTACTAACAGCTTACTACCCAACATACACTTAGTATTACTTTCTTAGCTACAGTATACATATCTCCCTGGCATATTACATCATTTATGCAGCAGAATATAATACATTTTTGGACTCACCTTGTTGTGTTGTGCTCACTTGAACAGGAAGTTGACGCGGTGGTCCTTCGTGGGCAAATTTTGGACAAACTTTCTCTTCAAAGTCTGGCATTCTCTGGATTTATGGTGCTTTCAAAACAACTGGGAACTCTAAAAAAAAACAAGGTTGAATCATGACGTCAGTGATCTTTAGGTCGGAGCTCTAGAAAGAAGCCAGAGTTCCCGACTTGAAAGTCAGAGTTGGATGACCATTCAAAATGTATTTTCCCAGTCGGAGCTAGTTTTTTTCAGAGTTCCCAGTTGTCTTGAACTCACTGAAGTCTGAGATTTCCCAGTTCTGAGTTTCCAGTTATTTTGAACGTGGCAGAAGTCATGCTGGATTGACAGCATGGCCAATGTTGAATGTTTATCATTTTAAGCTTGGAAAAGAGACCCTTAAACCCAGACTTGGACCACACACCCACTCCACTGAATAGCAGGCTAGTGATTGCTTTGCAATGCTTGCAGTTACAGTGGCTTGCGAAAGTATTCACACCCCTTGGCATTTTTCCTATTTTGTTGCCTTACAACCTGGAATTAAAATTGATTTTGGGGGGGTTTGTATCATTTGATTTACACAACATGCCTAACACTTTGAAGATGCAAAATATTTTTTCTTGTGAAACAAACAAGCAATAAGAAAAAAAGAAAAGAAAACTTGAGCGTGCATAACTATTCACTGCCCCCCAAAGTCAATACTTCGTAGAGCCACCTTTTGCAGCAATTACAGCTGCAAGTCTCTTGGGGTATGTCTCTATAAGCTTGGCACATCTAGCCACTGGGATTTTTGCCCATTCTTCAAGGCAAAACTACTCCAGCTCACTTCAAGTTGGAAAACTGAAATATCACATTTACCTAAGTATTCAGACCCTTTACTCAGTACTTTGTTGAAGCACTTTTGGCAGCGATTACAGCCTCAAGTCTTCTTGGGTATGACGCTACAAGCTTGGCACACCTGTATTTGGGGAGTTTCTCCCATTCTTCTCTGCAGATCCTCTCAAGCTCTGTCAGTTGGATGGGGAGCGTTGCTGCACAGCTATTTTCAGGTCTCTCCAGAGACGTTTGATCGGGTTCAAGTCCAGGCTTTGGCCGGGCCACTGAAGGACATTCAGAGACTTGTCCTGAAGCCACTCCTGCCTTGTCTTGGCTGTGTGCTTAGGGTCATTGTCCTGTTGGAAGGTGAACCTTTGCCCCAGTCTGAGGTCCTGAGCACTCTGGAGCAGGTTTTCATCAAGGATCTCTCTGTACTATGCTCTGTTCATCTTTCCCTCTATCCTGACTAGTCTCCCAGTCCCTGCCGCTGAAAAACATCCCCACAGCATGATGCTGCCACCACCATGCTTCACCGTAGGGATGGTGCCAGGTTTCCTCCAGACGTGATGCTTGTCATTCAGGCCAAAGAGTCCTTTAGGTGCCAAACTCCAAGAGGGCTGCATGTGCCTTTTACTGAGGAGTGGCTTCCGTCTGGTCACTCTACCATAAAGGCCTGATTGGTGGAGTGCTGCAGAGATGGTTGTCCTTCTGGAAGGTTCTCCCATCTCCACAGAGGAACTCTGGATCCCTGTCAGAGTGACCATTGGGTTCTTGGTTACCTCCCTGACCAAGGCCCTTATCCCCCGATTGCTCAGTTTGGCCGGGCGGCCAGCTCTAGTAAGAGTCTTGGTGGTTCCAAACTTCTTCCTTTTAAGAATGATGGAGGCCACCGTGTTCTTGGGGACCTTCAATGCTGCAGAAATGTTTTGGTACCCTTCCCCAGATCTGTGCCTCGACACAATCCTGTCTACGGACAATTCCTTCGACCTCATGGCTTGGTTTTTGCTCTGACATGCACTGTCAACTGTGGGACCTTATATAGACAGGTGTATGCCTTTCCAAATCATGTCCAATCAATTGAATCTACAACAGGTGGACTCCAATCAAGTTGTAGAAACATCTCAAGGATGATCAATGGAAACAGGATGACCCTGAACTAAATTTCGAGTCTCATATAAAGGGTCTGAATACTTATGTAAATAAGGTATTTCTTCTTAATTTTTAAATGTATAAATGTACAATAATTTCTAAAAAACTGTTTTCACTTCGTCATTATGGGGTATTGTGTGTAGATTGATTAGGATTTGTATTTATTTAATCCATTTTAGAATAAGGCTGTAACGTAACAAAATGTGGAAAAAGTGAAGGGGTCTGAATACTTTCCGAATGCACTGTATGTGCCAAGGTCTCTCTCATTTCTGTGTGTGTGTATGTGTGTGCGGGCGCACACGTTTGTGCGTACGAATGCTGCGTGTGCCTTTCTGTGTAAGTTAGTACAACACCTATGATTAACAATGACAGAGGCCTACAGAGAAACCTATGGCTTTTAATTACATATTTAAAAAAGTAGGAAGAAGAGATGAAGGAGGAAGAGCAGGAAGAATCCTCTTGAAAAGGTATCCTAAAAAAGAAACAATGAAAAGAGATAATTTAAAGAAAGGAGGACAAGGAGAAGAGAAGAGGAGAGGAGGAAGACTGATGAGGTTTGGAAAGAAAAAAAGAACATCCTTCACTTTACCTTATTTTGGTCATAACTTCTACATTTAATTAATTCTACAGAAAACAGAAGCCATTATATTAAAACACTGCTAAAATAACATACAAAATATTAACACAATAGTCAAATTTACGTCAGAAATAAATAAATGAAAACATAATATGAGTGTAGAAATTACCTGAGCTAGAGGGATAGAAGAATCCAACTAATCTGTCTGGTAGACATTTCTGACATATATGGGTAAGTGTGTGTGTGTGTGTGTGTGAGATGCGGTCATCAGTCGAGTGTGTGTAGCAAGCTATCTAGTTTAAAAATCAACAGTACTGCCACAGCAGCATAACATTTGATCAACACTTGATAACACTTGATTTACATCAACATCAATATTGGGTCTGGTTGGTTGATAGCCTACATGCAGCAGAGAGAGCCAGAAATACAGAGAGGAGCAGCTGCATCTACGACCCTCCGACCTAACTCCATCCCTTCTTCAGTCGGGAGTTGCACATGTGTGTCAGGGCAGCAGCAACACAGGTAGTCTAGACTAACCACAATATACTAAAATATTCACACAAGCCACTAGCCAGCCAGCCATATATCATGAGTTAGAAGATTATGAATATTACATTATGAAGTTATTATTTAAGAGCATTGAAGATAAATCATAATCAGTAAAACAAATAATCGAGCTAGCTAACTAGCAGATTTGGATCAATCATCAACATCAATGGTCAGCAGACGGTGTACCTATTTTCCCCGATGTCAATCATGTCTTTAGGAGGCATTGTAACTATCTTGCTTACAATTTGTAATGAGTGAGTGTGTCGTTGCAGAAATAAATCGGCCTATGCTCAACAATTTTAAATGGGTGCGTGCCCTTTTTTTATTTTGACCCCTGAAAGGTCTGCTCACGGCCCTGCCAACATGATATCATTGTTAAGTGTCAGTCTGGTATGCTTTTGCAAAAAGATATTCGTCACGAGGCGTACACACGAGGCATACATTGCATTCAAGGCAAAACAGTTGGTGATAAAGCTGCAATGGTTAAATTCGTGAAAGACTCAGACAGACATCTCTCTCTCTCTCTCTCTCTCTCTATATATATATATATATATATATATATATATATATATATATATAAATATATATATATATATATGTTCTCTAATCCCCCCTCTCAATGTATTGACTTATGCGTCAATATCCTGTCTATGGAGGTGGGAGAGAGGAGGGGGAGAGAGGTAAAGAAGGAGGAAGAGAGAATGGAGGGGGAGGAGGGAGACAGAGAGAAGGGTGAAGGAGGGAGAGAGAGTCAACAGACAGACAGACAGACTATCTATGCATCAATATCCTGTCTGTGGAAGTGGGAGAGAGGTGGAGGAGGGAGAGAGGAGGGATAGACAGGAGGGAGAGAGAATGAAGTGGGGGAAAGAGAAGGGGAGAGTGAGGGAGAGATGGGAGAGAGAGAGTGTGAAGGAGGGAGGGAAGACAAAGGATGAGGGTGATAGAGAGAGCGAGAGAAAGAAGGGAGAGAGGAGGGAGAGATAGAAGAGAGAGAGAGAGAGGAGGGATAGACAGAGACATGTCTGTCTGAGTCTTTCACACATTTTCCCATTGCAGCTTTATCACCAACTTTTTTGCCTTTTAATGACTTATGCATCATTATCTTTTTGCTAAAGCATACCAGACTGACGCTTATCAGTTGATACCAGGCTGGACAGACAGACAGACAGACAGACAGACAGACAGACAGACAGACAGACAGACACAGAGAGAGAGAGAGAGAGAGAGAGAGAGAGAGAGAGAGAGAGAGAGAGAGAGAGAGAGAGAGAGAGAGAGAGAGAGATTTGCACATTGTTACAATACTGCATATATACATAATATGACATTTGAAATGTCTTTATTCTTTTGAAACTTCTGAGTGTAATGTTTACTGCTAATATTTATTGTTTATTTCACTTTTGTTTACTATCTACTTCACTTGCTTTGGCAATGTTAACACACGTTTCCCATGCCAATAAAGCCCTTAAATTGAATTGAATTGAATTGAGAGAGAAAGAGAGAGAGAGAGAGAGAGAGAGAGAGAGAGAGAGAGAGAGAGAGAGAGAGAGAGAGAGAGAGAGAGGGAGAGAGAGAGAGAGAGAGAGAGAGAGAGAGAGAGAGAGAGAGAGAGAGAGAGAGAGAGAGAGAGAGAGAGAGAGAAATAAAACAGAGAAAAAAATAAAAATAAAACGAGAGCTATCATCAAAGATCTACCTCATGAGAGAGACCATGACCAGCTCAGCACTCTGTGAACTACTGCAAGCCTACTACTCCATTATCTGCAGCACTCAGCACTGAATGACCTTGGACCACTGGAGTTGGGAGTCCTTTGTGTGTGTTTGTGCTTATCACTGTGGGTCTTTCTCCAATCACCATGAATGAATGATCAACTTGTTTTAAAGTGTGATCATTTACAGTCACTAAAACCCTATGTTTCAACCATGCCCCAAGTCAACTATTAATGTTTTCCTCCTTAAACCTTATGCACTTTGGCTTTCTGCATTTTACACAATAATAATGTTTCGTATTTCTTACCATTAATTCTAGTTAGAAGAGATGCTTCTCTCAAAACCTGAAGATGCAGGGGGAAATGAGAATTCTCCGTTTCTCCGTTTCTCCCTAATGTCTTGGTTTAATCGATAGCTGTGGTGGGGGTTAGGGAGGGTTTTGCATCGGCTATTTGGCACAGAAGAGGGGGGATGGAGAAGAGGTGGAGGAGGGGGAAGAAGAAGAAGAAAGGGGGGGTGGGGTTGATGTTTGCCATGCCTTCAGATTGTCAGGGTATTTCCATCTATACATACATCAGCTGGGTTGGAGCAGAGTGCATACCCATGAGCACCATTACCACTATTATAAAGGCACTTCTGCTTAACCAATGTAAAACAAAATAGTGTTTCTGTTAATTTACATTTACATTTTAGTCATTTAGCAGACGCTCTTATCCAGAGCGACTTACAGGAGCAATTAGGGGACGTATTATTTGGGGACCAACAACAATAACGAATTTGGCATCATTGACAAAGCTCCTTGAGGAACCTTAAGAGGATCCATCAACTCAATGTCCAGTAATCTTGCACACATGCACACGATCTCATACATATTTCTCCCCATTAATTCTAGTTAGAAGAGATGCTTCTCTCAAAACCTGAAGATGGCACTCTTTCTACATGTGAGCCTCAATCTGGATGCTGCGGTGCGTGTGTGTGCGTGTAGTATGTGTGTTTGTGTGTTAGCTACAGACCGGGGGAGCTGCCTAGCCTGCCTCTCCAGCGCTCTTGCCTCCCATTCCTGTGCACAGCAGTACTTCGCTCCAGTCTTTTGCTTTGTAGCCTACCACCGCTTCGCTGCCTCCTCTTTTACTCCTCTCCCCGCCTATGCCTCTCCCTCTCCCGGCCAGCATCCAGCGAATGGTCGGTCCACCCCCAGACCCCCTGCAGGGAATAGTGAGACAGCGGTTCCGTTCTGAGCACACTGCATACTGCTGAAAGCTGCCAAGGGAAGACGTGGATAATAAGTGTCCTTGCTGACGTAACCCGGGATTTTATTTCGGTAAGTGCAAAGTCATCCCGCTTTACTGTGTTTATTCTAAGATTCATTTCCTCCTCCTCCTCATTTTCTTCCTCTTCCACCTTGTCATAGTGAAGAGTGGGAGAGGAGATGCTCTATAGCCTACCCTGGGAGAGGACGAATGTGAACCGGGGTGTTTTTGTTGCGTGTCGTTTCGCAGTTGCAGAATTTTTACGCAGTTGAAGCGGTTATGTGGAGTAGCTTAAAGAGTCATAAACGCTAATTTGATAATAGGTTTATAGCCAATAATGTAGGCAACATGTAGATATGATTAGGAAGGAACCGTGGTGATGGGGAAATCCGTTCAATTCTGACTGAGCTGAGCTCGCTGACCCGAGGCGGTTCTGCGCGTGAGGATTTGGCTCGAGTTCACTACACCGACTGACCCAAATTTAGCTAACCGTCGGCGGCGCGTGAGACATTTAGAGAGAGAGAGAACAGAGAGAGAGAGAACAGAGAGACAGAGTGAAAAGGTTAACTAAAACAAATTCATACATACAGTAGCAGTATACACTTTTGATATTGTTCTACAAGGAATACTGCTTAAGTAGCCTAGCGTCCGTTGGAGATTAATCTAAATCTAAAACGGAACGATGCACCTGCAAAGACAGGCGTGAGAAACTGAAGGAAAGAGAGTGATGGTGTTTGGGGTGGTGATAAAAGCAGGGAGAAATGAGAGGTCTCCCTTTCTCCGTTTCTCACCACTGTCTTGGTTTAATCGATAGCTGTGGCGGGAGTTAGGGAGGGTTTTGCATCGGCTATTTGGCACAGCGCAGTATTTTGACTTGGGGATGGAGAAGAGGTGGAGGAGGTGGATGAAGAAGAAGAAAGGGGGGTGGGTGTGATGTTTGCCATGTCTTCAGATTGTCAGGGCATTTCCATCTATACATACATCAGCTGGGTTGGAACAGAGTGCATACCCAGGAGCATCATTATCATGTTTCTGTTAGTGTATTATTTGGGCACCAACATCAATAACGAATTTGGCATCATTGACAAAGCTCCTTAAGGAACCTTAAGATGATCCATCAACTCTATGTCGAGTCATCTCATACACATGCATGCACGCATGTGCGTGCGCACACACACACACACACACATCTATTCAAATGCAGGCTTTGAGGCTACTATCCATGGTGCTGAATCTCTCTGTCTCCCCCCCCCCCCCCCCCCCTCTCTCTCTATCTATCCAACCCAGTAATTTCCCCCTCTCTCTCTATCTATCCAACCCAGTAATTTCCTAAATATTAGCATCTTTATGTGCAGTGGAAGTCCTAATGGGTGTGAGGCACCTTGTCCTTCATTATGTGAGCAGATGAATGCACAGCGAGGTGAATGTATCCCCTCTGTCTCTCTGCGAGGGGAGTGAAGGTGTTTTGTGTTGAAGAAGGCTACCTGTCGGTGGGTCTATTGATCTGCCGGCCAAGTTCATTGGCAACCCATCACATGACAGAATGCTAACACTGTTCCCGAACGTTTCGCTGTGAGTTAGTGTTCTCTTTGAGTGTGTGTGTGTATGTGTGTGTGCATGTCAAATGATGAAGCGATGGAGAGGCTAAATCTGAGTCTGAATGATCTTTCCTAATGAGCCACTCTGTGATGGGTCTCCCTCTCGTCCTCCTCCCTCACATATCCCTCCATTCGGGAGGAAGAGCAATAGAGGGAGACAGAGAGAGAGGGGTAGAGGGAGACAGAGAGAGGGGTAGAGGGAGGCAGAGAGAGAGGGGTAGAGGGAGGCAGAGAGAGAGGGGTAGAGGGAGGCAGAGAGAGAGGGGTAGAGGGAGGCAGAGAGAGAGGGGTAGAGGGAGACAGAGAGAGAGGGGTAGAGGGAGACAGAGAGAGAGGTGTAGAGGGAGGCAGAGATAGAGGGGTAGAGGGAGGCAGAGAGAGAGGGGTAGAGGGAGGCAGAGAGAGAGAGGGGTAGATGGAGGCAGAGAGAGAGCGATAGAGGGAGACAGAGAGAGAGGGGTAGAGGGAGGCAGAGAGAGAGAGGGGTAGATGGAGGCAGAGAGAGAGCGATAGAGGGAGGCAGAGAGAGAGGGGTAGAGGGAGGCAGAGAGAGAGGGGTAGATGGAGGCAGAGAGAGAGGGGTAGAGGGAGGCAGAGAGAGAGGGGTAGAGGGAGGCAGAGAGAGAGGGGTAGAGGGAGACAGAGAGAGAGGGGTAGAGGGAGACAGAGAGAGAGGTGTAGAGGGAGGCAGAGATAGAGGGGTAGAGGGAGGCAGAGAGAGAGGGGTAGAGGGAGGCAGAGAGAGAGGGGTAGAGGGAGGCAGAGAGAGAGGGGTAGAGGGAGGCAGAGAGAGAGGGGTAGAGGGAGGCAGAGAGAGAGAGGGGTAGATGGAGGCAGAGAGAGAGGGGTAGAGGGAGGCAGAGAGAGAGGGGTAGAGGGAAGCAGAGAGAGAGGGGTAGAGGGAGGCAGAGAGAGACAAAGAGAGAAACTGAGACAGTGATAAAGAGAGAGGGGATGCGTGGGAGAGAGAGACACACAGAGAGGCAGAGTAAAATGGTGAGAGAATGAAAGAGAGAGAGAGGGAGAAATCACAACATGATGTGCAGTGCTATAATTATCATCAATTACTCCAATGGTGTCTTTTTAACCAAATGGAGGGAGCATTAGCATACAGGCGAGGGTGGCCGCGCCGCATGCACAGTGTTTGTGCCTGCCTGCCTGTCTCGCTCCCCGACGCAGCAAATTGGTAATTGGTTGGGCTAGCCAGGTCTCCCAAGGCTAATTGAGCAGCAAAGAGAAGCCATGCCTGTTGAGCAACGATCATCGTGATTTCCCCAGTCGTGAATAATCTATCCCAGAGTTACCCCTCACGTAAGGGTGAGGAGGTGGGAGGGATGCGTGTTTGAGAGTGTGTGTGTGAGTGTAATAGTGTGTGAGTGTATGTGTATGTGTGTAATAGTGTGTGAGTGTGTGTATGAGGTGGGGGAGTAGGGGGTGACAATAGCTGTTATCTCATGTTGGACACACATTTCTAGCTATGTCTGTTGCCGGTGGTTGGTTTTTCTGCCTCTGCACTAAATGATATGGTCTGCATTTTTCCCTCTCTAGCATCATATAATCCAATGGTTGTATAGAGTCCACACATGACATTGATGTATTGTAAGTGGCCGGCCTCTAAACACAATATGTGTGTGCACCACAGCGGAGTAAATATACACATCCATGCAGCTGGTAGACTGGCGCGTGGTTGGTTACAGTCGCCTGTTCTTTTGTAAACTGACACAACATGCATAAACATGTCTGATTCTCCTCTGAGTGGAGAGCTTCATGGCAGAAAATGGTTCAGACATAATTACATGTTTTTAGCAGTGGAGAGGTGTGTTGCGTGTGGCTGTGTGTGTGTGTATGTGTGTGTTTACGTCTGAGAAGCAGTACCATGGTATTATCCCTTTGACTGGTCAAGTGGGAAATGATGTGTGACAAACAATATTAAATGCACCTGTTTTGATTGTCCTTGTGTGCAGGTGTCAGTGTCTGTGTGTGGCATCTGTGATACGCACCTGTGAGAATAATATTTTTTCCCCCTCTCAGGTTTATCAACCATTTCCTTTCTATTCAATTCTGGTGATGGGATTGTATTTGAGGGCTGACCAAAGGCCAGGACTGAGGCCAATATCTACCTTTTACAGCCATGTTCAAAAGACCTCAAACTGAGTTGGATACAGCCATACTGAATAGCCGATAGTAATTTCAGTTTCTTTACTGGACAGTATATGGCCTTTAGGCTGTGTTG
>NC_140021.1:14147891-14280391 GCF_964263955.1 Coregonus lavaretus | reverse complement strand
CACTCACTACTGAGTTCCAAACTCATGAAATGGGTTTCCATGGCCGAGCAGCTGCACACAAGCCTAAGATCACCATGCACAATGTCAAGCGTCGGCTGGATTGGTGTAAAGCTCGATGCCATTGGACTCTGGAGCAGTGGAAGCGCGTTCTCTGGAGTGATGAATCACGCTTCACCATCTGGCAGTCTGACAGACTAATTTGGGTTTAGTGGATGCCAGGAGAACACTACCTGCCCCAATGCATAGTGCCAACTGTAAAGTTTGGTGGAGGAGGAATAATGGTCTGGGGCTGTTTTTCATGGTTCGGGCTAGGCCCCTTAGTTCCAGTGAAGGGAAATCTGTGCTTCCAACTTTGTGGCAACAGCGTGGGGAAGGCCCTTTCCTGTTTCAGCATGACAATGCCCCCGTGCACAAAGCGAGGTCCTTACAGAAATGGTTTGTCGAGATCGGTGTGGAAGAACTTGACTGGCCTGCACAGGGAGAGAGACAGAGAGAGAGATTCAACACCATGGAGAGCAGCCTCACTCGAGCTGATAGACACTGGTCAGGTTCCAAGGAAAGGGGGACAAGAGAGGAGTGGAATAATTCAGTCTAGATGCTTTTTAATTAGTCATGGTTGTGTTTGCATAGCTGTGACAACCACAGCCATAGAGAGTACATTTGATGCAGGTTCTTTTTGAAACCATCATTGTATGGTTGTAAAACAATTTGTGATAAGCATTTATAATCTGCTGCTAATGCACCAGTCATTGAGCTAGTTGGATGCATTATGTAGATGAATGCTTCCATCTTAGATTTTTGTAAGCGTTTGTACATAATTTAAAAAGGCAGGATTATGATTTAGGAGAGGGAGAATAAGCCTTGAACCTTTTCTCCTCTGATAGAAACAGACTTCAGTCAGATCAGGATGGGAACACACATGCACACACCAGAGGAGGCTGGTGGGAGGAGCTATAGGAGGACAGGCTCATTGTAATGGCTGGAATCGAATAAATGGAACGTATCAAACACATCAAAACATATGGAAACCACCATTACAATGAGCCCGTCCTCCTATAGCGTCTCCCACCAGCCTCCACTGACACACACACATACACACGCACACACACACACCCTGTGGCTAACTAACTGCCCATAGCCATACCCCTCTGCTTCTGAAAGGATAATAAAGCTTCATTGTTGCCGGGGTGATTTAGTGATTACAGAGCTATTACTACTAAATATATCTCTGCTGTCACATCAGGGCTGTGGACAGAGAGGGTGTGTGTGTGTGTGTGTGCAGGTTTTTTCTCTCCCCACTTTTGTCCAGTGGAGTGTGTTCTGAGAGTGATAAGGAATAGAATGGTATAGAGAAGCTGGTGCTGGGACAGCTTATAGTTTCACAGGACCAGAAACACACACACACACACACACACACACACACACAGACACACATTCACGCACACACACCATGTGGCTCTTGAGAGCGGTTCAGAACAAAAATATATTTTATTTTTAGGCTCTTACTGTAAATAGATAGAGCCGGAAATACTTCAACTTACTTGCCTGAACTAGGGAGAGAACAGAGAGAGAGAGAGAGAGAGAGAGAGAGCTGACATCACAGGGATGAGTTGGTCCCAGTGGGATTCCCTTCAGAGCGGAAGGCATCTCAGAAAGATCAAACAGTCGGTCGAAACACTGGCAGCCAGCCGCTGTGTGTGTGTTTGTGTGTGTGTGTGTGTGTGTGTGTGTTTCGCGTCATACAAAATAGCTCTACAAACTACAGCACATTATCCCCTGTTCTGTATTCTGTTAGCATGTATACTCTAGGCTGGAGAATCGTGTGTGCGCGTGTGTGTGATGGGAATCACACATGGCAATAGCAGCTTCTCTTGACGCTGTGTGACATCAGATAGTCCGCTCTTATGCCGAGCATGGGTCTTTCAAAGCCAACACACACACACGTGCACAAACGCATAGCTCGTTCTTGCAGCTGTCACTGCTAGCAGATTGGATCCATTAATCACATGATGGTGAAGGAGAGTGATGGGGAGGTGAGTTAATGCAGCCTTGTCTTGCTCAGACTTCTGCTCTCTGCTCCAACATACAGTACAGTATAGCTGTCTGGAATACAAGTTATATTGCACTGGGCTGGCTAATATATACAGTAGAAGTGTAGTGTTTTGTTGGTTAGAGTGCTTTGTTGGTTAGAGAGACTGGGTGAGAGAGATACAGTATCTCTGGTGCTGTGTTGTGGTGCGTTGCTGAGCTGTGCAGCTCATTGATGAACATTGATGTGTTCAGCGTGTGTTTGGGGTAATCAGGCCTCAGCGGCCCACAAGATTTACAGCAGAACAACTGATGTACAGCAGGGAGTCTCTCAATTCTCCCTCTCTCTCATCCTTTCTCTCCCTTTTTCTGCTGCTCAACTCCCTCTCTCTTCCTTGCTCTCTTTCCCCTCCAATTTCGTTCTCCCCCTTTTCTCTTGCTTAGTCCTCTCTCTCTCTCTCTCTCTCTCTCTCTCTCTCTCTCTCTCTCTCTCTCTCTCTCTCTCTCTCTCTCTCTCTGAGCATCAGCTGACCTGTCAGCTTCAATCGATCTAGTGGCTGCACCAGTTTAGAGAGAGAGAGAACGAGGGAGTGTGTGTGAGAGCAGGAAAACAGCTGGAGAGGAGCATCACGTTGTTCGTAATGTGGGGTGGAAAGCCTGGGACAGACGCTAGCAGATGAGTGGATGGATTCCTCAAGACCATGTTAGCCCAATGAGCTAAAGTCTAGAGAGAGACACAGGTCTAGAGGTGTGTGTGTGTGGGGGTTACTTTTTTCCCTCAAGTTTGACAGTTCAAAAGCAATCTCAATTGCCAGACATGAGAGGGGAGAAACATCTGGCACAAGTAGATTAGACATTAAAAAGCTGCACACTTTCCTGACAGGTTTATTGACCCCCCCCCCCCCCCACACACACACACACACACACACACACACACTCGTTTGACAGGTACAGTTCCTTCAGAAAGTATTCACACCCCTTGACTTTCCACAATTTGTTGCGTTACAGCCTGAATTTAAAATTCATTACATTTAGATTTTGTGTCACTGGCCTAAACACAATACCCCATAATGTCAAAGTGGAATTATGTTTCTATGAAAAGCTGAAATGTCTTGAGTCAATAAGTATTAAACCCCTTTGGTATTGCAAGCCTAAATAAGTTCAAGAGTAAAATTGTGCTTAACAAGTCACATAATAAGTTGCATGGACATATTTTTTTTTTTACATGATTTTTAAATGACTACCCCATCTCTGTACCCCACACATACAATTATATGTAAGGTCCTTCAGTCGAGCAGTCGATTTCAAGCAAAGATTCAACCACAAAGACCAGGGTGTCACGCCCTGGCTCTGGGGACACTTGTATGTTGAGCCAGGGTGTGAGTTTCCTTTGGGTATTCTATTTTTTTGTATATCTATGTTGGCCAGGGTGGCTCCCAATCAGAGACGGCTGTAGCTCGTTGTCTCTGATTGGGAGTCATACTTAGGTAGCCGTTAGGCATTCATTGGGTGTGGTTTCTTGTTCGTGTTGGTTTGTGTTTGACCATTGACTGTCACGTCATCGTTTTGTTGTTTTTGATCGTGTGATCATTATATAAATAAATATGTTCGCATTCAACGCTGCGCCTTGGTCCTCCTCTGTTCCCGACGAGACTGACAGAAGAAACCACCAAGACTGGACCAAGCAGCGTGTCCAGGAGCCATCGCCAGGGAGATCTCTAGCAGATCTCCTTCGCCTCCTCGACTGGGTCAAGCCGGGTGAGGAGGAGAAGGGCTTGACATGGAAGCAGAAGGGCGAAAGGCTGGCGAGGGACATGGAGACCTGGTCCACGGGTAGGAGAGACGCCCAGAAATTTTTTAGGGGGGGGCTAACGCCGTGGACGACGGGCCAGCAGGAGACCGCGGCAGAGCGGCCCAGCGGGTTGGCAGAGGAGGCCGCCAGGTTACGGGGGCCACTGGTCGAAGAGGGGATGGAAGGTGTAGAGGCACGGCGAGAGGTACTGGGGTGTGTTACCAGTCCGGTCCGGCCCATTCCAGATCCCTGCGTAGGACCAGTGGTGTGTGTCCCCAGTACGGTCCGGCCTGTTCCTGCTCCCCGCACCAGGCCAATGGTGCGCGTCGTCAGCCCGGCTCGGCCCGTTCCTGCTCCCCGCACCAAGTCAGTGGTGCGCTTCGTCAGCCCGGCTCGGCCCGTTCCTGCTCCCCGCACCAAGTCAGTGGTGCGCTTCGTCAGCCCGGCTCGGCCCGTTCCTGCTCCCCGCACCAAGTCAGTGGTGCGCTTCGTCAGCCCGGTCCGGCCCGCTCCTGCTCCCCGCACCAAGTCAGTGGTGTGCGTCGTCAGTCCGGCACAGCCCGTGCCTGTTCCACTGGTGCCTGGTTCAGCACCGGTCAGCTGCTTCACGCCGGACCAGGGGCACTTTGGGGGGTTGGAGAGGGAGTGGGGATCAGGCCCGGAGCCGGATCCGCCGCCAAGGTGGAGTGCCCACCCGGTCCCTCCCCTGTGGTGTTTGGTTGGCGCGGCCGGAGTCCGCGCCTTTAGGGGGGGGTACTGTCACGCCCTGGCTCTGGGGACACTTGTATGTTGAGCCAGGGTGTGAGTTTCCTTTGGGTATTCTAGTTTTTTGTATATCTATGTTGGCCAGGGTGGCTCCCAATCAGAGACGGCTGTAGCTCGTTGTCTCTGATTGGGAGTCATACTTAGGTAGCCGTTAGGCATTCATTGGGTGTGGTTTCTTGTTCGTGTTGGTTTGTGTTTGACCATTGACTGTCACGTCATCGTTTTGTTGTTTTTGATCGTGTGATCATTATATAAATAAATATGTTCGCATTCAACGCTGCGCCTTGGTCCTCCTCTGTTCCCGACGAGACTGACACAGGGAGGTTTTCCAATGCTTCACAAAGAAGGGCACCTATTGGTAGATGGGTAAAAAAAAAGCAGACATTGAATATCCCTTTGAGCATGGTGCAGTTATTAATTACACTTTGGATGGTGTATCAATACACCCAGTCACCACACAAAAACAGGCGCCCTTCCTAACTCAGTTGCCGGAGAGGAAGGAAACTGCTCAGGGTGTCACGCCCTGGCCTATAGAACTCTAGCTAGTTTGGTCAGGGTGTGAATATTCTAGGTTTTGTATTTCTATGTTTGGCCGGGTGTGGTTCCCAATCAGAGGCAGCTGTCGCTCGTTGTCTCTGATTGGGGATCATACTTAGGCTGCCAGTTTTCCTCCCTGTGTTGTGGGATTTTGTTGTGTTCCTGTTTCGGCTTGTGTGTTAGCCCTGTGGACCGTCACGGTTAAGTTTGTTATTTTGATTACTGTGTCATGTGTTTATTAGTTTAATAAACATGTACGCCTTTCACGCTGCTCCTTGTTCCGACCCATCTCTTAACGTACCTGACAGAAAATCCCACCTCCAATGGACCAAGCAGCGTGCCCAGGAGGAGCAGAGAGTATGGACTTGGCGGGAGATAAGAGAGGATCTGGCAAGGCAGATGGAGGCCCTGAAAGGGATCAGAGAAGGAGAGACAGCCCCAATCATTTTTTTGGGGGGGGCTAAAAGGGTGGTCGGGGAGCGACAGAGAGAAGCGCCGACCACTGCACTCGTGGGGGCTCAAGGAGGAGTCCTCACTGGAGGAGGACGGGGCGCGGAGTGTAGAGGACGGAGACAGTCATAGAACTCCAGTGCCGGTTCCCAGTCCGGGACGCCCCGTACCTGCTCCCCGCACCAAGCCAGTCCGGCTCGGCCTGTTCCTGCTCCTCGCACCAAGCCGGTGGTGTGCGTCGCCAGTCCGGCCTGTTCCTGCTCCTTGCACCAAGCCGGTGGTGCGCGTCGCCAGTCCGGCCCGGCCTGTTCCTGCTCCTCGCACCAAGCCAGTGGTGCGCGTCACCAGTCCGGCACGGCCCGTGCCCGTTCCACCGCACCGGTCAGCGGCTCCACTCCGGAGCCAGAGCAGTCCGCTCCACCAGTGCCTGATCCAGCTCCGGTCAGCGGCTCCACGCTGGAGCCAGAGCAGTCCGCTCCACCGGTGCCTGATCCAGCTCCGGAGTGCCTGATCCAGCTCCACCGAGGCTGGAAGCCCACCCGGACCCTCCCCTATTCAGTCAGGTTTGTGCGGCCGGAGTCCGCACCTTTGGGGGGGGGGGGGGGGGGGGTACTGTCACGCCCTGGCCTATAGAACTCTAGCTAGTTTGGTCAGGGTGTGAATATTCTAGGTTTGTATTTCTATGTTTGGCCGGATGTGGTTCCCAATCAGAGGCAGCTGTCGCTCGTTGTCTCTGATTGGGGATCATACTTAGGCAGCCAGTTTTCCTGCCTGTGTTGTGGGATTTTGTTGTGTTCCTGTTTCGGCTTGTGTGTTAGCCCTGTGGACCGTCACGGTTAAGTTTGTTATTTTGGTTACTGTGTCGTGTGTTTATTAGTTTAATAAACATGTACACCTTTCACGCTGCTCCTTGGTCCGACCCATCTCTAACGTACGTGACACAGTGATTTCACCATGATGCCAATGGTGATTTTAAAACAGCTGCAGGGTTTAATGGCTGTGATAAGAGATAACTGAGGATGGATCAATAACATTGAAGTTACTCCACAATACTAACATAAATGACATAGTTAAAAAAAGGAAGCCTGTACGGAATACAAATATTTCAAAACATGCATCCTGTTTGCAATAAGGCACTAAAGTAATCCTGCAAAGAATGTAGAAAACAAATTAACTTTTTGTTCTGAATACAAAGCGTTATGTATGGTGCAAATCCAACACATCACTGAGTACCACTCTTCATATTTTCAAGCATGGTGGTGGCTGCATCATGTTATGTGTATTAACTAGGACGTTGTTTTTTTTAGGATAAAACTAAACAGAATAGAGCTAAGCACAGGCAAAATCCTAGAGGAAAACTTGGTTCAGTCTGCTTTCCAACAGACACTGGGAGACAAATTCACCTTTCTGCAGGACAATTACCTAAAACTCAAGGCCAAATATACACTGGAGTTGCTTATCAAGACAACATTGTATGTTCCTGAGTGGCCTAGTTAGTTTTGACTTAAATGGGCTTGAAAATGTATAGCAAGACTGTAAAATGGCTGTCTACCAATGATCAACAACCAATTTGACAGATTTGGAAGAATTAACAAATAAATAATGGGCAAATATTGTACAATCCAGGTGTGCAAAATTCATAGAAACTTACCCAGAAAGACTGTAATCGCTGCCAAAGGTGATACTAACATGTATTGACTCAGGGGGTTGAATACTTATCTAATCAAGGTATATTAGTGTTATTTTTCATTAACTTTTTACAAATATTAGGAAAATAAATCCACTTTAACATTACATTATTTTGTTTAGATCGTTGACAGAAAATGACAATTAAATATGGAATATTTAAATATTCACACAACAAAATATGGAAAACGTCAAGGGGTGTGAATACTTTCTGAAAGCACTGTACAGTGGGGAAAAAAAGTATTTAGTCAGCCACCAATTGTGCAAGTTCTCTTTTTACCCATGGTGCATTGTGCCAGTTCAAGATGCGCATCCAGCCGACGCTAATGAGATCGCTGATGTCGCTGTTGTTGTCATTGTTGCTGTGGTAAGTTGTTGTTGTCGTGGCAATCTTCTCTACCAAATGCACCCGTCATTACTCCTCACTTATATTAATCCCCGGTAGCAGATGGACAGCAGAGAGCCAAACAAACAAACCGGGTTTGATAAATGTGATTTAATATACATAAGTCACAGGAGATTGGTTTCTGGGCCATGTCCATTAGTTTAGTAAAGTTCACCGATGGAGCCACTGTCAGTGAAAATGTTGGTTCTTCACTTCATTTTTATCTGGAAAACCTGTAAGAAGTTTCCAGTCAGTCTCTATTGGCTCAAAGTAGAGAGATTGACTGCATTCATTCTTGTTTTTGTGCAAAATATTATTGTTTAAAATTCAAAATTGTCTGTATAATCAACTTACATATAGCTGTGACAGACATACTTACCCCACCAGACATGCCACTAGGGGTCTCTTCACATTCCCCAAATCCAGAACGAATTCAAGGCAACACCCATATTATATAGAGCCATGATCACATGGAACTCCCTTCCATCTCAAATATATAATTATATAATTAGGTGGGTGCTTACGTTTGTCCTATTTTACACATATACAAGTGTGTATTATACGCATGTGAATTGGAATTTAGTTTTTTGCTTTAAAAAACAAATACAACACCTCACAGCACCTCTCCCCTATCTGACCTAAATAACTCATAGGCATATGTATATGTACTACTGTATGTATGCATGTAACTGCCCGTAGGACCAAATGTATGTTGTTCAGTCCTTGAGCTGTTTTTGTCTTGATGTTCCGTATTATGTCATGTTCTATGTTTTGTGTGGACCCCAGGAAGAGTAGCTGCTGCTTCTTCAACAGCTAATGGGCATCCAAATAAAATACTAAATAAGTATCCAGTAAATTTCAGGGAGTCAAGTGGGGTGCTTGGTTGGAACTGTACCCTGCATTTCCTGCATCTCTCCAGGACCAGGGTTGCCTACCACTACTGTATTAAATGTGGTGTAGTGTACTGTCCTTCTCCAGAGTCCCTGGGCCTAGATGTTATTGTCTGTGTGGATGTCCTACTACAATAGTTAGCCTGCATGTCCCCAATGTAAACGTCAGTAGGAATGTTCTACATATAACCCTAGCGGTCTGTCAGTGAGCTCTCCTTCACTCTCCTCCATGTATTCCTTCTCTCTTTCTCCCTACCCACCTTTCTGCCTGCCTCCCCTTCACTTCCCTCGCCTCCCTCTCTTCTCCTCCCTCGTTTCCCTCTTGTTGCTGTGCTGCCTGTCATTATACAGTATGGAAAAAAAGTATTTAGTCAGCCACCAATTGTGCAAGTTCTCCCACTTAAAAAGATGAGAGAGGCCTGTAATTTTCATCATAGGTACACGTCAACTATGACAGACAAAATGAGAAAAGAAATTCCAGAAAATCACATTGTAGGATTTTTAATGAATTTATTTGCAAATTATGGTGGAAAATAAGTATTTGGTCAATAACAAAAGTTTCTCAATACTTTGTTATATACCCTTTGTTGGCAATGACACAGGTCAAACGTTTTCTATAAGTCTTCACAAGGTTTTCACACACTGTTGCTGGTATTTTGGCCCATTCCTCCATGCAGATCTCCTCTAGAGCAGTGATGTTTTGGGGCTGTCGCTGGGCAACACGGACTTTCAACTCCCTCCAAAGATTTTCTATGGGGTTGAGATCTGGAGACTGGCTAGGCCACTCCAGGACCTTGAAATGCTTCTTACGAAGCCACTCCTTCGTTGCCCGGGCGGTGTGTTTGGGATCATTGTCATGCTGAAAGACCCAGCCACGTTTCATCTTCAATGCCCTTGCTGATGGAAGGAGGTTTCACTCAAAATCTCACGATACATGGCCCCATTCATTCTTTCCTTTACACGGATCAGTCGTCCTGGTCCCTTTGCAGAAAAACAGCCCCAAAGCATGATGTTTCCACCCCCATGCTTCACAGTAGGTATGGTGTTCTTTGGATGCAACTCAGCATTCTTTGTCCTCCAAACACGACGAGTTTAGTTTTTACCAAAAAGTTATATTTTGGTTTCATCTGACCATATGACATTCTCCCGATCATCCAAATGCACTCTAGCAAACTTCAGACGGGCCTGGACATGTACTGGCTTAAGCAGGGGGACACGTCTGGCACTGCAGGATTTGAGTCTCTGGCGGCGTAGTGTGTTACTGATGGTAGGCTTTGTTACTTTGGTCCCAGCTCTCTGCAGGTCATTCACTAGGTCCCCCCGTGTGGTTCTGTGATTTTTGCTCACCGTTCTTGTGATCATTTTGACCCCACGGGGTGAGATCTTGCGTGGAGCCCCAGATCGAGGGAGATTATCAGTGGTCTTGTATGTCTTCCATTTCCTAATAATTGCTCCCACAGTTGATTTCTTCAAACCAAACTGCTTACCTATTGCAGATTCAGTCTTCCCAGCCTGGTGCAGGTCTACAATTTTGTTTCTGGTGTCCTTTGACAGCTCTTTGGTCTTGGCCATAGTGGAGTTTGGAGTGTGACTGTTTGAGGTTGTGGACAGGTGTCTTTTATACTGATAACAAGTTCAAACAGGTGCCATTAATACAGGTAACGAGTGGAGGACAGAGGAGCCTTTTAAAGAAGAAGTTACAGGTCTGTGAGAGCCAGAAATCTTGCTTGTTTGTAGGTGACCAAATACTCATTTTCCACCATCATTTGCAAATAAATTCATAAAAAATCCTACAATGTGATTTTCTGGATTTTTTTTCCTCAATTTGTCTGTCATAGTTGATGTGTACCTATGATGAAAATTACAGGCCTCTCTCATCTTTTTAAGTGGGAGAACTTGCACAATTAGTGGCTGACTAAATACTTTTTTCCCCCACTCTATGTATACTAGGTCTATGATATTTAGTTCCCATTTTTGTAGTTTGATTAACTTTCTGTTTGTGTAGCTGTCTTTGAAGGTCAAAAGACGTTTTAGAAAGTTTTATTGTTGAAGTATGCCATTCATTAAAACCACATGTACAGTATGCTTTCCATCTCCTCTCTGTGGTTGCCTGGTGTTCTGTTGTTGCTTTGGAAGATAATGATGGTATAGGAAGAGGGAGCTGGGTTGTGTGGGGAGGAAGAGGGAGCTGGGTTGTGTGGGGAGGAGGAGGGAGCTGGGTTGTGTGGGGAGGAAGAGGGAGCTGGGTTGTGTGGGGAGGAAGAGGGAGCTGGGTTGTGTGGGGAGGAAGAGGGAGCTGGGTTGTGTCGAGAGGAAGAGGGAGCTGGGTTGTGTCGGGAGGAAGAGGGAGCTGGGTTGTGTCGGGAGGAAGAGGGAGCTGGGTTGTGTGGGGAGGAAGAGGGAGCTGGGTTGTGTCGGGAGGAAGAGGGAGCTGGGTTGTGTGGGGAGGAAGAGGGAGCTGGGTTGTGTGGGGAGGAAGAGGGAGCTGGGTTGTGTGGGGAGGAAGAGGGAGCTGGGTTGTGTCGGGAGGAAGAGCGAGCTCGGTTGTGTCGGGAGGAAGAGCGAGCTGGGTTGTGTGGGGAGGAAGAGGTTAGCTGGGTTGTGTGGGGAGGAAGAGGTTAGCTGGGTTGTGTGGGGAAGTAGAGGGGAGCTGGGTTGTGTGGGGAGGAAGAGGGAGCTGGGTTGTGTGGGGAGGAAGAGGGAGCTGGGTTGTGTGGGGAGGAAGAGGGAGCTGGGTTGTGTCGGGAGGAAGAGCGAGCTCGGTTGTGTCGGGAGGAAGAGCGAGCTGGGTTGTGTGGGGAGGAAGAGGTTAGCTGGGTTGTGTGGGGAGGAAGAGGTTAGCTGGGTTGTGTGGGGAAGTAGAGGGGAGCTGGGTTGTGTGGGGAATTATATTGCGAGAGGCATAAAGCCTGTACATGTTATTGTGTGTAGGATTGAATCCTCCCTGTGTGTGTGTGTGTGTGTGTGTGTGTGTTTGTATGTGTCTGTGTGTGTGTGTGCATGTGCGTGTGTGTGTAAGAGGCCAAAAAGCTGGACCAGTTCCGAAATGGACCTGGGACTTTTCCATCCGGACCCGATATGCATAAATAAAAATACAAAATAGAGAGACCCGTTCCGAACTGACCCGAGGACATCTAGACCCGTTCCGTATAGACCTGCTCGGTTCCAGACCCGGTCCTATCTGATCCAAGTGAGGGAAGCAGTAGAAAAGTAAAATGTTAAGATAATTTATTATTAACCAGAGTTGATAAGGCATGAGGGAGAGGATTTAGAGAGAGGTGATGCTCTAGCAGGGGCCATGCTGTGTGTGTAGGCTACTGTGAGTGTGAGTGAGTGACACAGAGAACAGGGAGGGAGGGAGAGAAGAGAGACCGCAACAAACCCCACCAACACTTTTCCTGGCTGCCACTGCTCTTGCTCAACAAAAAATGTCCTCTGTGTCATCACAACTTTTTGAGATATTTCAACAAAAGATTTTGTGGTAAATTGATCAATTTTTTTTCAATAAATAAAAGGTTGTAGACATATTCCAATGATGTTAGATCTATAATTGTTTTGTAAATATACAAGTAGGAAAGCTTTAATATAAATAATCCACTTGTTTAGAGAGAAAATGTGTGTTAATTTTTTAGTAAAGTAATAGTATGTTGGATGACTGTGTTGGGGGCAACTCGCCCCCAACCCTACTAGGGGGTAACTGGCCTCCTGGGAGCTAGTTGCCCCTTTATGGTTATGAATGTGTTTCTACCTGTCATTTAGACAATGACTAGCCCAGTTAGCACTAGTTTATGCTAACTTGCTAGCTAGCAACTTCACCAGCAGTAAATGCTAGCCAGCTAGCTAGTTAGCATAAGCTGCTAAGAGTGCTAGCTAGCAACCTTACTACTAGATCGTCTGAGGTAAAATACATTAAAAAGATAATGTAACTTAATTGCAGTTGTAAATGTTTCCACTAGTGACTGATAGCTTTACAGTTAATGTTACTTTATAGCCTTTTAGCTATTTTACACAGCATTTTATGTCAAATAGCCAGATAGCTAGCTATGTCTTTAATAGAGAGCTTTTCAATTGGCATCTCTCCCCCTGTTTTTAGTCACAGGTGGGGACTGGATTAGGTGTGAGCAGTACAGGAGGTGGGCTCATGAGTTGTGGTCCAATTTTACTGGGGATAGCTTTATTTGTGACCTATGTACAATTTAGAATTGTGCAATTGCAGAGCATAAGAGAGTTGCCACATCAATGTTACACTGAGCTAATTAGTTAAGTTAATGTTATTAGTTATATTCCATTCCAATATTATATTCCATCTTTAAAAAAATTAATATATTAATTAAAATATCTATTGAAAACCTTTTGCTCCTGAATGTCATTATAAAGACTGCTGGGGCAGTCACCCCGGTACTTTAAAAAAAACGCCCCTTTTCGAAAAACAACATTTCATGAAATAACTAAAAAAGTGTCAACTGTAGACATTTATTTCCCTTTATAGTCTATTCACCTAAGCATGACCTTCATCCACATACCATTATTTTTTCCCAAACGTTGCTTTTTGGTGTCAGCAATTAGACATTGTTCTTAGGGGGCTCAGACACGAGACGTATGTGGCAGGGTCTACAGACAATCACGGACTACAAAAGGAAAACCAGCCACTTTGCCGACACCGACGTTTCGCTTCCAGATAAGCTAAACACCTTCTTCGCCCCCTTTGAGGATAACACAGTGCCACTGATGAGGCCCACTACCAAGGACTGTGGCCTCTCCTTCTACGTGGCCGACGTGATTAAGACATTTAAGCATGTTAACCCCCGCATCCCTAGCCGCATCCTTAGAGCATGCGCAGACCAGCTGGCTGGTGTGTTTATGGACATATTCAATCTCTCCCTTTCCCAGTCTGCTGTTCCCACATGCTTCAAGACGGCCACCATTGTTCCTGTACCCAAGAAAGCAAAGGTAACTGAGCTAAATGACTATCGCCCTGTAGCACTCACCTCTGTCATCATGAAGTGCTTTGAGAGACTAGTCAAGGATCATATCACCTCTACCTTACCTGTCACCCTAGACCCACTTCAATTTGCTTACCGCCCCAATAGATCCACAGACGATGCAATCGCCATCACACTGCACACTGCCCTATCCCATCTGGACAAGAGGAATACCTATGTAAGAATGCTGTTCATTGACTATAGCTCAGTATTCAACTCCATAGTACCCTCCAAGCTCATCATTAAGCTCGAGGCCCTAACCCTGCCCTGTGTAACTGGGTCCTGGACTTCCTGACGGGCCGCCCCCAGGTGGTGAAGGTAGGAAACAACATCTCCACTTCGCTGATCCTCAACACTGGGGCCCCACAAGGGTGCGTGCACAGCCCCCTCCTGTACTCCCTGTTCACCCATGACTGCGTGGCCAAGCACGCCTCCAACTCAATCATCAAGTTTGCAGATGACACAACAGTAGTAGGCTTGATTACCAACAATGATGAGACCACCTACAGGGAGGAGGGGAGGGCTCTGGGACTGTGGTGCCAGGAAAATAACCTCTCACTCAACATCAACAAAACAAAGGAGATGATTGTGGACTTCAGGAAACAGCAGAGGGTGCACCCTCCTATCCACATAGACGGGACCGCAGTGGAGAAGGTGGAAAGCTTCAAGTTCCTTAGCGTACACATCACCGACAAACTGAAATGGTCCACCCACGCAGACAGTGTGGTGAAGAAGGCGCAACAGAGCCTCTTCAACCTCAGGAGGCTGAAGAAATTCGGCTTGGCACCTAAAACCCTCACAAACTTTTACAGATGCTCAATTGAGAGCATCCTGTCAAGCTGTATCACCGCCTGGTACGGCAACTACATTGCCCGCAACCGCAGGGCTCTCCAGAGGGTGGTTACTGGTATTAATTGTTAGATATTACTGCACTGTCTGAGCTAGAAGCACAAGCATTTCGCTACACCCGGTATAACATCTGCTAAACACGTGTATGTGACTAATAACATTTGATTTGATTTTAGTTACCCCCTAGGACCCTACATTTTTTAAACGTCATATGTCTTTCCTTGATCTTTTTAGTTTAAATGGAATATTGGATCCTTTGTTTACCTTGCACTACATTTTGGATTCTACAAATTAAACGTTTAAAGTGTTATTAATCAAGCCATTGGATTCTTGACATTCTATGGGATTTTAAATGCGCGTCTCAAATCTTGCAACTGGTTTTCCAATGGCTATTCGAAAGCCGCTACATTTAAGTAAATGGATTAATCAAGCCACTTGGAGCAAAACAGCGCTGTTGGTGAAAGAGACCGTGAGTACAATACCGGTGTAATGTGCAAGCTGGATTGTTGTTTTGTAAATGTTTGACGCATCTGTTTTGGAAACAAATGTTGCACGTTATTCAACTGTGAATGGGTTTGTTAGGCGCTTGTTGGAACTGAAAATGGTGAATGGAAATGTCGGGTACTCATTCTGAAGTTCTGGATGAAGGAATGAAACATTCTTTGAGGAGTACAAAGGCTTTCTCCAGGATGTTATTGACAAAAGATATGCTGAAGTGGTTCCTAAAGAGCAATTGAAATGGGATGATGGCAAGGTGTGGTACATACCACATCACAGGGTTTACCGTCCACGAAAGAAAACCACCGGTGTTTTGTTTGATTGTACCTCACCTTTTCGTAGTGTTTCTTTGAACCAAGAGCTTCTCCAAGGACCTGACTTGACCAACACCGATCGGTGTACTACTTCGCTTCCACCAGGGTTCCATTGCACTCATGGCCAATGTAGAAGGGATGTAGAAGTTTCATCAGGTAAAAGGGACAGAGGAAGATGTGACTTCCTGCATTTCTTCTGGTGGCCCAACGGTGACATCAGACACGATCTTATCGAGTACAGGATGACTGTTCATCTTTTTGGTGCTGTATCATCCCCTACCTGTTCCACCTTTGCACTGAAGATCTTGATCTTTTTAGTTTAAATGGAATGTTGGAACCTATGTTTGCCACGGGGGGCCAGTATGAAAAATGTATGCACTCACTAATTGTAAGTCGCTCTGGATAAGAGCGTCTGCTAAATGACTAAAATGTCCCAAAAAATGCCTTGCACTTACAGTTGAAGTCGAAAGTTTACATACGCTTAGGTTGGAGTCATTAAAACTAATTTTTCAACCACTCCACAAATGTCTTGTTAACAAACTATAGTTTTGGCAAGTCGGTTAGGACATCTACTTTATGCATGACACAAGTAATTTTTCCAACAATTGTTTACAGACAGATTATTTCACTTAAAATTCACTTTATCACAATTCCAGTGGGTCAGAAGTTTACATACACTAAGTTGACTGTGCCTTTAAACAGCTTGGAAAATTCCAGAAAATGATGTCATGGCTTTAGAAGCTTCTGATTAGTTAAATATATATATATTTTAAATAATATATAACCTTTATTTAAAAAGGTAAGCCAGTTGAGAACAAGTTCTCATTTACAACTGCGACCTTGCCAAGATAAAGCAAAGCAGTGCGATAAAAACAACAACAACACAGAGTTACACATGAGATAAATCAAAACATACAGTCAATAACACAATAGAAAATCTATATACAGTGTGTGCAAATGTAATAAGTTATGGAGGTAAGGCAATAAATAGGCCATAGTGCAAAATAATTACAATTGAGTATTAACACTGGAGTGATAGATGAGCAGAAGAAGATGTGCAAATAGAGATACTGGGGTGCAAATGAGCAAAATAAATAACAATATGGGGATGAGGTAGTTGGGTGGGCTAATTACAGATGGGCTGTGTACAGGTGCAGTGAATGGTAAGCTGCTCTGACAACTGATGCTTAAAGTTAGAGAGGGAGATAAGAGTCTCCTGCTTCAGAGATTTTTGCAGTTCATTCCAGTCATTAGCAGCAGAGAACTGGAAGGAATGGCGGCCAAAGGAGGTGTTGGCTTTGGGGATGACCAGTGAGAAATACCTGCTGGAGTGCATACTACGGGTGGGTGTTGCTATGGTGACCAATGAGCTACGATAAGGCGGGGATTTGCCTAGCAGTGATTTATAGATGACCTGGAGCGAGTGGGTTTGGCGACGACTATGTAGTGAGGGCCAGCCAACGAGAGCGTACAGGTCACAATGCTGGGTAGTAATGGGGCTTTGGTGACAAAACGGATGGCACTGTGATATACTACATCCAATTTGCTGAGTAGAGTGTTGGAGGCTATTTTGTAAATGACATCGCCGAAGTCAAGGATCGGTAGGATAGTCCGTTTTACGAGGGCATGTTTGGCAGCATGAGTGAAGGAGACTTTGTTGTGAAATAGGAAGCCGATTCTAGATTTAACTTTGGATTGGAGATGCTTAATGTGAGTCTGGAAGGAGAGTTTACGGTCTAACCAGACACCTAGGTATTTGTAGTTGTCCACATATTCTAAGTCAGACCCACCGAGACTAGTGATTGAAGAGCATGCATTTAGTTTTACTAGCGTTTAAGAGCAGTTGGAGGCTACGGAAGGAGTGTTGTATGGCATTGAAACTCGTTTGGAGGTTTGTTAACACAGTGTCCAATGAAGGGCCAGATGTATACAAAATGGTGTCGTCTGCGTAGAGGTGGATCTGAGAGTCACCAGCAGCAAGAGCGACATCATTGATATACACAGAGAATAGAGTCGGCCCGAGAATTGACAGGGTGTAGGGTGTAGGGCAGAGCTGGTTGCCGGGGTAGGGGTAGCCAGGTGGAAAGCATGGCCAGCCGTAGCAAAATGCTCATTGAAATTCTCGATTATCGTAGATTTATCGGTGGAGACAGTGTTTCCTAGCCTCTGTGCAGTGGGCAGCTGGGAGGAGGTGCTCTTATTCTCCATGGACTTTACAGTGTCCCAAAACTTTTTGGAGTTAGTGCTACAGGATGCAAATTTCTGTTTGAAAAAGCTAGCCTTTGCTTTCCTAACTGATTGTGTATATTGGTTCCTGACTTCCCTGAAAAGTTGCATATCGCGGAGGCTGTTCGATGCTAATGCAGTACGCCACAGGATGTTTTTGTGCTGGTCAAGGGCAGTCAAGTCTGGGGTGAACCAACTGTTCTTAGTTCTGAATTTTCTGAATGGGGCATGCTTATTTAAGCACTTTTAAAGAACAACCAGGCATCCTCTACTGACGGAATGAGGTCAATATCCATCCAGGATACCCAGGCCAGGTCAATTAGAAAGGCCTGCTTGCTGAAGTGTTTTAGGGAGCGTTTGACAGTAATGAGGGGTGGTCGCTGAGATCCTGGTTGAAGACAGCGGAGGTGTATTTAGAGGGTAAATTAGTCAGGATGATATCTATGAGGGTGCCCATGTTTACGGATTTAGGGTTGTACCTGGTAGGTTCCTTGATAATTTGTGTGAGATTGAGGGCATCTAGTTTAGATTGTAGGATGGCCGGGGTGTTAAGCATATCCCAGTTTAGGTCACCAAGCAGTACGAACTCTAAGGATAGATGGGGGGCAATCAATTCACATATGGTGTCCAGGGCATAGCTGGGGGCTGAGGGGGGACTGTAGCAAGCGGCGACAGTGATAGACTTATTTCTGGAGAGGTGGATTTTTAGAAGTAGAAGCTCAAACTGTTTGGGCACAGACCTGGATAGTATGATAGAGCTCTGCAGGCTATCTCTACAGTAGAATGCAACTCCGCCCCCTTTGGCAGTTCTATCTAGGTGGAAAATGTTGTGGTTGGGGATGGAAATTTCAGAGTTTTTGGTGGTCTTCCTAAGCCAGGATTCAGACACTGCTAGAACATCAGGGTTGGCGGAGTGTGCTAACGCAGTGAGTAACTCAAACTTAGGGAGGAGGCTTCTGATGTTAACATGCAAAAAACCAAGGCTTTTACGGTTACAGAAGTCAACAAATGATAGCGCCTGGGGAGTAGGAGTGATACTGGGGGCTATAGGGCCTGGGTTAACCTTTACATCACCAGAGGAACAGAGGAGGAGTAGAATAAGGATACGGCTAAAGGCTTTAAGAACTGGTCTTCTAGTGCGTTGGGTACAGAAAATAAAAGGGGCAGATTTCCGGGCGTTGTAGAATAGATTCAGGGCATTATGTACAGACAAGGATATGGAAGGATATGAGTACAGTGGAGGTAAACCTAAGCGATGAAAGACATAGCATCACTGGAGGCACCGATTGAGCCGGTCTCCGCGTGTATGGGGGGTGGGACAAAGGAGCTCTCTGAGGCTGGTTGAGCGGGACTGGGGGCTCTACAGTGAAATTGTATAATAAGAACTAACCGGAACAGCAATAGGCAAGGCATATTGACATGGGAGAGAGGCATAAAGCAATCACAGGTGTTATTCGAGAGAGCTAAGACAACAACTGGTAATGGCGACGAAAGTTTGGGCTGAGGCTAAACAGATAAATAGGACAGGTAGACAGGATGGGGGTACCGTGTAAAGGAACAGTCCAGCAGGCATCAGCTGTGCAGCTGAGTGATCATAAGGTCCAGTGAACAGCAATAGGTGAGACCGGGAGCAGTTTGAATGGCTGCTACAGCACAGGCGAGCATGAAGCACTGATGTTGATTGCGTGTGCTAGCGGGTCGGGGCTAGCAGATGGATCTTCGTGGTCGTCGCAACGGGAAGCCTGTTGAAACCACATCAGATGATTACGTCGGCAGACCAGTCGTGATGGACCGGCGGGGCTCCGTGTCGACACTAGGAGGTCCCGTCCAGTTGACAGAGAGGTAGATAGCTGGGAGATGGGCCTGGCTCAAGGCTAATTCAAGGCTAACTGGTGCTTGCTTCGGGGGCGGTGGTGATTAGCCAACAGCATCCATTCGGTTGCAGCTAGCTAGTTGCGATGATCTGGTGTTAAGGTCCAGTGATTCAGTGATTCCGGCTGAAAATCCGATATGTTCTTGGTCGATAGCGCGCTGTGCAGACAATGCAGACTGGCCGATAATAGTCCAGGCTAGAGCTGGCTGGTAGGTAGTGCAGGCCACGGACAATGGTGAAAACCGCTAACGGTGGCTAATAGCAAGTAGCTAGTTAGCTAGTTAGCTGGCTAGTTTCAACTGGAGGTTCTGGATAAAAAGGTAAAATAAATAATAGAATCCGTTACACATTGGGTGAGGCGGGTTGCAGGAAAGTATATTTAGTTGAAGGATGAAAAGTGTGATTGAGAAATATATACGAAAGAGACAAAAAACTAAAAAACAAGCTATTTATAGACACACTACAGAGTACACGACCGCACTGTTACGCCGTCTTGGAAACCAATTGACATCCTTTGAGTCAATTGGAGGTGTACCTGTGGATGTATTTCAAGGCCTACCTTCAAACTCAGTGCCTCTTTGCTTGACATCATGGGAAAATGAAAATAAATCAGCCAAGACCTCAGAAAAAGAATTGTAGACCTCCACAAGTCTGGTTCATCCTTGGGAGCAATTTCCAAACGCCTGAAGGTACCATGTTCATCTGTCCACACAGGCGTCATACCGCTCAGGAAGGAGACGCGTTCTGTCTCCTAGAGATGAACGTACTTTGGTGTGAAAAGTGCAAATCAATCCCAGAACAACAGCAAAGGACCCTGTGAAGATGCTGGAGGAAACAATGCTACCAAATACTAATTGAGTGTATGTAAACTTCTGACCCGCTGGGAATGTGATGAAAGAAATAAAAGCTTAAATAAATCATTCTCTCTACTATTATTCTGACATTTCACATTCTTAAAATAAAATGGTGATCCTAACTGACCTAAAACAGGGAATTTTTACTAGGATTAAATGTCAGGAATTGTGAAAAACTGAGTTTAAATGTATTTGGCTAAGGTGTATGTAAACTTCAGACTTCAACTGTATCATTTTGGATTCAACAAATAAAAAGTTATATGTTTTATTCATCAAGCCATTGGATTCTTGACTTTCTATGGGATTTTGGGTGTGCGTCTCAAATCTTGAAACTATATTAGACTGATAGCTGCCATAGCTAGGCTATTTATCATCCACTATGATTACTAGTACTTGTCTTGACTGCATCAAACCGGGAAAAGCTAGTTAAGCTAGCTAGCTAGGCTAATTTAGGCTGCATGTGCTTTCTCTATGGTTTATCTCGAAGGATTACTTTATACTATTCCAGGTATTCCTTAAAGAGGTAGGGTTTCAAGTGTCTCCGGAAGGTGGTCAGTGACTCCGCTGTCCTGGTGTCGTGGGGGAGCTTGTTCCACCATTGGGGTGCCAGAGCAGCGAATAGCTTTGACTGGGCTGAGCGGGAACTGTGCTTCCGTAGAGGTAGTGGGGCTAGCAGGCCAGAGGTGGATGAACGTAGTGCCCTCGTTTGGGTGTAGGGTCTGATCAGAGCCTGAAGGTAAGGAGGTGCCATTCCCCTCACAGCTCCGTAGGCAAGAACCATGGTTTTGTAGTAGATGCGAGCTTCAACTGGAAGCCAGTGGAGTATGCGGAGGAGCGGGGTGACATGAGAAGACTTGGGAAGGTTGAACACCCCGGGAGGAAGAGCAGCTCCGTCTTGCCGAGGTTCAGCTTGAGGTGGTGATCCGACATCCACACTGATATGTCTGCCAGACATGCAGAAATGCGATTCGCCACCTGGTGTAAGAAGGGGGAAAGGAGAACATTTATTGTGTGTCATCTGCGTAGCAATGATAGGAGAGACCATGTGAGGATATGACAGAGCCAAGTGACTTGGTGTATAGAGAGAATAGGAGAGGGCCTAGAAATGAGCCCTGGGGGACACCAGTGGTGAGAGCACGTAGTGCGGAGACAGATTCTCGCCACGCCACCTGGTAGGAGCGACCTGTCAGGTAGGACGCAATCCAAGAGTGAGCAGCGCCGGAGATGCACAACTCGGAGAGGGTGGAGAGGAGGATCTGATGGTTCACAGTATCAAAGGCAGCGGATAGGTCTAGAAGAATAAGAGCAGAGGAGAGAGAGTTAGCTTTAGCAGTGCGGAGAGCCTCCGTGACACAGAGAAGAGCAGTCTAATTTGAATGACCAGTCTTGAAACCTGACTGGTTTGGATCAAGAAGGTAATTCTGAGAGAGATAGCAGGAGAGTTGGCTAGAGACGGCACGCTCAAGAGTTTTTGGAGATAAAATAATCAAATCAAATCAAATTGTATTGGCCACATGCGCCGAATACAACAGGTGCAGACATTACAGTGAAATGCTTACTTACAGCCCTTAACCAACAGTGCATTTATTTTTTATAAAAAAGTAAAATAAAACAACAACAAAAAAGTGTTGAGAAAAAAAGAGCAGAAGTAAAATAAAATTGTTGGGCGGCCGGCCGTCACAAGTCGCAAGATTTCATCTGGAGAGAGAGGGGAGAAAGAAGTCAAAGCATAGGGTAGGGCAGTGTGAGCAGGACCAGCGGTGTCATTTGACTTAATAAATGAGGATCGGATGTCGTCAACCTTCTTTTCAAAATGGTTGACGAAGTCATCCACAGAGAGGGAGGAGGGAGGGGAGGAGGAGGATTCAGCAGGGAGGAGAAGGTGGCAAAGAGCTTCCTAGGGTTAGAGGCAGAGGCTTGAAATTTAGAGTGGTAGAAAGTGGCTTTAGCAGCTGAAACAGAGGAAGAGAATGTAGAGAGGAGGGAGTGAAAAGATGACAGGTCCGCAGGGAGTCTAGTTTTCCTCCATTTCCGCTCGGCTGCCTGGAGCCCTCTTCTGTTAGCTCGCAATGAGTCGTCAAGCCATGGAACAGCAGGGGAGGACCGAGCCGGCCAGGAGGATAGGGGACATAGAGAGTCAAAAGATGCAGAAAGGGAGGAGAGGAGGGTTGAGGAGGCAGAATCAGGAGATCGGAGGGAGAAGGATTTAGCAGAGGGAAGAAATGATAGGATGGAAGAGGAGAGAGTAGCGGGAGAGAGAGAGCGAAGGTTGCGACGGCACATTACCATCTGAGTAGGGCAGAGTGAGTAGTGTTGGAGGAGAGCGAGAGAGAAAAGGATACAAAGTAGTGGTCGGAGACTTGGAGGGGAGTTGCAGTGAGATTAGTATAAGAACAGCATCTAGTAAAGATGAGGTCAAGCGTATTGCCTGCCTTGTGAGTAGGGGGGGACAATGAGAGGGTGAGGTCAAAAGAGGAAATGAGTGGAAAGAAGGAGGCAGAGAGAAATTAGTCAAAGGCAGACGTAGGGAGGTTAAAGTCACCCAGAACTGTGAGGGGTGAGCCATCCTCAGGAAAGGAACTTATCAAGGCGTCAAGCTCATTGATGAACTCTCCAAGGGAACCTGGAGGGCGATAAATTACAAGGATGTTAAGCTTAATTGGGCTAGTATCTGTGACAGCATGGAATTCAAATGAGGAGATAGACAGATGGGTCATGGGAAAGAGAGAATGTCCACTTGGGAGAGATGAGGATTCCTGTGCCACCGCCGCGCTGACCAGATGCTCTCGGGGTATGCGAGAACACATGGTCAGACGAGGAAAGAGCAGTAGGAGTAGCAGTATTTTCTGTGGTAATCCATGTTTCCGTCAGCGCCAAGAAGTCGAGGGACTGGAGGGTAGCATAGGCTGAGATTAACTCTGCCTTGTTGGCCGCAGAACGGCAGTTCCAGAGGCTGCCAGAGACCTGGAATTCCACGTGGGTCGAGCGCGCAGGGACCACCAGATTAGAGTGGCAACAGCCATGTGGTGTCAAGCGTTTGTATGGCCTGTGCAGAGAGGAGAGAACAGGGATAGACAGACACATAGTTGACAGGCTACAGAAAAAGGCTACAATAATGCAAAGGAGATCGGAATGAAATGAACTAAACATCTGGGAAAGCGAGAGAGCGGGGCCTCCCTCACTTATGTTTCACTGAAACACTCAAATATAACTCTCCCAACTTCCACTTTAGTAATTATAATTGTTGTACACTACAGCGGTTCAATGTTTTCTAGGAATAGACTCTAACTTAGTTTATTCAGCTAGCTAACTTGGTACAGTATTCTTCCGTGAAAACCGCCCAGGGCACCGAATCCTATGACGCCATAGCCAACTAGCATGCCAGCCTCCAATAACACGGTTTAGCACCAATACTCGGTTACAACAAACCACCAGTGTGTTAACACGCCAAGCAGATCATTCGTGTCCGTGTTTACACAAGGTTAGACACGGACACAAATGATTTGCTTGGCGTGTTAACACACTGGTGAACACATGTTATACAGCTTGTTACCTGTATAAAAGACACCTGTCCACAGAAGCAATCAATCAATCAGATTCCAAACTCTCCACCATGGCCAAGACCAAAGAGCTCTCCAAGGATGTCAGGGACAAGATTGTAGACCTACACAAGGCTGGAATGGGCTACAAGACCATCGCCAAGCAGCTTGGTGAGAAGGTGACAACAGTTGGTGCGATTATTCGCAAATGGAAGAAACACAAAAGAACAGTCAATCTCCCTCGGCCTGGGACTCCATGCAAGATCTCACCTCGTGGAGTTGCAATGATCATGAGAACGGTGAGGAATCAGCCCAGAACTACATGGGAGGATCTTGTCAATGATCTCAAGGCAGCTGGGACCATAGTCACCAAGAAAACAATTGGTAACACACTACGCCGTGAAGGACTGAAATCCTGCAGCGCCCGCAAGGTCCCCCTGCTCAAGAAAGCACATATACAGGCCCGTCTGAAGTTTTCCAATGAACATCTGAATGATTCAGAGGAGAATTGGGTGAAAGTGTTGTGGTCAGATGAGACCAAAATCGAGCTCTTTGGCATCAACTCAACTCGCCGTGTTTGGAGGAGGAGGAATGCTGCCTATGACCCCAAGAACACCATCCCCACCGTCAAACATGGAGGTGGAAACATTATGCTTTGGGGGTGTTTTTCTGCTAAGGGGACAGGACAACTTCACCACATCAAAGGGACGATGGACGGGGCCATGTACCATCAAATCTTGGGTGAGAACCTCCTTCCCTCAGCCAGGGCATTGAAAATGGGTCATGGATGGGTATTCCAGCATGACAATGACCCAAAACACACGTTCAAGGCAACAAAGGAGTGGCTCAAGAAGAAGTACATTAAGGTCCTGGAGTGGCCTAGCCAGTCTCCAGACCTTAATCCCATAGAAAATCTGTGGAGGGAGCTGAAGGTTTGAGTTGCCAAACGTCAGCCTCAAAACCTTAATGACTTGGAGAAGATCTGCAAAGAGGAGTGGGACAAAATCCCTCCTGAGATGTGTGCAAACCTGGTGGCCAACTACAAGAAATGTCTGACCTCTGTGATTGCCAACAAGGGTTTTGCCACCAAGCACTAAGTCATGCTTTGCAGAGGGGTCAAATACATATTTCCCTCATTAAAATGCAAATCAATTTATAAAATTTTTGACATGCGTTTTTCTGGATTTTTTTGTTGGTATTCTGTCTCTCACTGTTCAAATAAACCTACCATTAAAATTATATACTGATCATGTCTTTGTCAGTGGGCAAACGTACAAAATCAGCAGGGGATCAAATACTTTTTTTCCCTCACTGTAAATGGGTCCTTCCGGACAAGTCAGTTAAAATTACACATACTTGAGACCCGTGACAATCGCACCAGAGCTGACCAACACCGTGACATTATTTAGAATTCTGGATCTGAACTCGCTCGAGACCCGGATTCGGGTACAGATGGATCCGTGAAGACTGCCAGTGTTTGTGCGCATGCATGTGTGTCAGTGTAAGCATGTGATTGTGTGTGTGTGTTGCTGCTAACTGAATTGTATGCATTATTCAGAGTTTGATATTAGACATTACGGGGGAGTAAATTGGAGGCATCAATCAAAGCAGACAGTTATATGTGCAGGACTTCTGAGCAGAATGTTGGAAAACAAAACACACTTCTCAGAATCAAGACACCAGGCTGATTGGATATTGAAATCAGTTTGGGAAATTACAGATTATTTCTTCATTTTCTAAATTTAACCTAATTTGAATGACATTAGGGATATTATCTATATGCTTAGGGACGATTCTCTTTTCAGTGTCACACACACACGCACACACACACACACACACACACACACACACACACACACACACACACACACACACACACACACATACACACACACAAACACACATACATACAGTACGTAGCGGACATGAGTTGGCCATGGTCACGTGATGAGGTAGCCCCGCCTGCAAACTTCAAAAGCAGTGTCTGCCTTCGGCACAAGAGTTAATTACCTAACGGTCTAACCGTTCTAAGATGTTGGTTGCTCCCGTGGGAGACTCAGGTTCATATCCCGCGTGTTATACATACACACACGTTTCATAGGTAAAACTTAATTAAATTGCCATATGTAAATTATTTCTGTGATAGTTTAACAAGCAAGGACTTGATGAGATCCTGAAACATTTAAGCAGTCTGGGAAACCAGACTAAGAATCAGAAAATCAGAATTAATGAACAGAATCGCATGAATCAATTAAAAATGTAAAATTTCACATTTCTGAAGGACATAACTACCTCTGAAGTCACATTGGTAAATATAAAGTCAATATAAACAGCAGTGTGTGTGTGTGTGTGTGTGTGTTTGTTTGCACGCTTGGCTCATCTGTATGCCTCGCATGGTTCCAAACAGAAAATTTAATTCTTTGAATGATGGCTCGTGTAATCAGAAGAGTCAAATATTTATGAATACCCACAGTTGGTGGGATAATTTTTGTAAACATTTGTCTTTGAAATTTGATAGTGTAATACTCTCTTACGGACCAAATGAGCTGAGTGAAAGAGACAGAAAATGAAGCTTTAGCGAGTCTGTAGTCTTTCTTATGAAGTCTATTTAAATTGCCGTACACTAGCTGTGTGTTGATCATGGCTGTGTGCCAAGGCAGAATAGAATGTTCTCACCATCCAGTCCTTGGTTACAATAGCTTCTCAGGAATAATTAACTCTCGGAATCCATCACCTTCCCATTAGAAAACAAAAGACTTTGGAACTGTGGAGTTTCTTTTGTTGCAACATTTCTGTTTTATCCTCATTTATCATAATGAAATAACATGATTTTGACCCGATACTTTCATTCAAATGGTTCATCCACTTTCCCCTCTCCGTTCCCTAAGTGTCAGTGTCAGTTTCCCCCAGGTTGGAACATCCTATTACAGGTCTGAACGGGGTCTTTGTTGAGATCATCAGTGTGACAGGGACACAGTGTTTTAAATCAGCTGTGTGTGTATCGGTGTGTGTGTGGGCTCACTTCTCTGTCCAAGGTTATTTTACCTTTTTAAGGGTGTGTGTGCGAATGCAGTGGCACATTGTTTGTTTGTATTTGTGCAGTGCTAGCTGTGTATGTATATGTGTACGTGCTCATGCAGTAGAGCAATGTTTGTGGGTAGTGTCAGAGTTCCAGAGTTTTGATAGCTAGAACCTCTCTAAAGAGTTGTACAGAAGGGAGGTCAAACACAATGATCCACTTACTGAATGGTGCTTTCTCTCCCATTAGTATGGCAAAGCATGAACAGTTAGAGAGGAGAGCTGACATTGATGGGAAGAGTGGCTCTAGCAGTGATGGCGAATGCAGAGCACTTGAGTTTGAAGAATTTCACTATTGTCCACACAACTATGTGGGAGAAGGAAGGTTTGATTTTCTACAAGGTTCGACTTTCTACTGAATAGCAAGCCATTAACCTTGACAACTTCTCACCCACGCAGAGTAGGATGAAGTTGCCTGTAGATACTGATCCAAGGTCATTTTTGTCTTCTACCTCTTAATCGTCAGTGTTAGGGTTGGTTGAGGGTAAGCTGATCCTAGATCTGTGCCAAGGAAAGCTACTACCTGTAGCTCACACAGAATCAGTTTTTCCTTCCCCAAATCTGTAACCTTAACCATTAGGGGGGGAGTCAAACTGATCTGGGATCGTTGTCTTACAACAACTTCTACCTAGTATTCTCTAAAGCTATTTTCTTCCCCCATGCTTCTAGAATCCATTCTGAAAACCTGGATTGCACTTAAAAACCTTTTAAACCATGTTAGCTGTGAAATATTTCAGCATGGCCATTCACCCAGAGAGTGATTGTTGATGCTTTTGATTGTTGCGTGCAGGAAATCTGACCTCCCACATAACCGTAGCTAACTGGAGAAACCAGGAAATGCTCCCACTCACACCATGACAAGGCTGGGCTCCATGCCAACTCAATCCAGTCAATTGAGTGGAGATGCAATGAAATTCCAAGAATTAACTGAAAAGCGCAATTATTTTTCAATTAGGATTTTTCCATTGCTGAACAGACATTTTAATAAGAGAAAGACGGATAAAAAGAGAGTGAGAGAAAGAACAGGAAGCACAGAAAGTATCTGCACTCTCATAGCTGGCCCTTCAAATGTGCACTATCTGCAGTGTGGGAAAAATAATGACATTGCACTGTCTTTCCTTTCTATCCCCATCACACTGCATTAATAAGGTCTGGGATTGGAATTCAATTTGAATCCTCCAATTAGAATGTCCTGTGACTTTTCCCATGAGGGATTGGCTAATGACTAGCCAATCAGAAGCACTGATGGAGAGTATCCCAGAGGGGTTTCAGGAAGAGAGCTGGAGAGCTGAGAGAACGAGGGAGGAATCTCTGAGTGAAAAGAGGGGGGAGAATATGGAGGATTATAGCGACAGGACAAAGATTCATAGTGTGAGAGAAAGAGAGAGATGGAAAGCGAAAGGGAGGGTGAGAGAAAGGAAGAGATGCGATTTTGTGTTCCTGTCATGGAAGAGAGGGAGTGTGAGGAGAGAATGAGGGAGCAGAGGGATGTGGGAGGAGAGAGGAGGATGTAACAGAGGCAACAGGGCATGGAGCTGGACAGGAGGGTTAGGAGAGAGAGAGATGCGCATCACTGCACCTGGGCTGGGACACACACAGTGTTTGTGTGTGTGTGTGTGGAGAAGGGGAAGGTAGAGATTGGGGGTTAAGGTGTGTGTGTGTGGATCAGGGTGCGACATGCTCCTGTATCTCTGACAACCTGACACCAGCCACAGACGTGTGTGCGTTTGGACTGCCAAGGCCTGCTGCCTCACTGCAGAGATACTTTGTACTGTCAGGCCAATGGACCTGACTGCCCTCTACCCTTACCCCTCATCCTCACTACCTCACGCCCTCTCCCATCAGTCCTCTCCCTAGATGTAGAAAACACTGTCAACATCTCAAGTCTAACCTCCTCAGGCCTCACCTGAACCTCCCACCTGGGTGTCAGGTCTCCACACCAACAGACAGGTGATGGAGAAGATAGATAGAAAATAACTGAATCCACCAGTGCATGCTTAGCTAAGGCTCTGCAGGAAATATTAGTTTAATTTGCCTGAATGAAAACGCTTACCTTCCCAGTTATGAGTTAAACTCTGTCCTCTGCTGTTTGTCATTTGTTGTCTTTCCTAAGCTAACTTCAGAAGACGGAGATTATTGAAGTAGACATTTTAACTGTGAGGAGAGGGAACAAGGAAAAGTATTCTGAAAGAGGTTTCTGTTTACTGTTTCACTCTCCGCCGGGGTAATTCTGTAAACGTTGAGCTCCTCCCTCTCCTTGTCTCTCCCTCCCTCTCTCTCTCTCCCTCTCTTTACCTGTCCTCTCTCTACCTCTCTCTCTCTCTCTCTGTCAGTATGGGAGTATGGGAGGCTTTGTTGGAGCTTTTCCTGTCTTATCTTAAACAGAGAAATGTAATGTCAGGCCTTCAGTTCCCCAGACAAACAGGATATGGCACAAATCTCGAAACTCGCCTCAATTAAATGTGTCCCCAATGGCTCAAAAGCCTCTAAGCCCTGGTCCTCGTTACAGTATAGCAGTAGAGACAGTGTCCCTTCAACACAGACTTAGTGGCACCCACACAAATAGCCCTGGAGAAAGTTTTTGTCACATTTGACACTGTGCTCACTGCTCAATCTGACTCTAGGAAATCCACGATCACGCTGAATCCCCTGCTGAATTTGCGGGGCACCACAGATACCTAACTTTCTGCAGTCACCCAGCACAAGCAGCTCTGCATCATTCAGGTGATGGTGGTGAAAACAGTGATAGTGCTCAACAGAAACTAAAACTCCAACCTTAAAGCTGGAATCCTTAATGGTGAAACAGCCATGTCTGTTTGCGAAATTACAACAACAAAGAAGTTACTGCAGTCAATGAACACTATTTTTTCCCCCTCCGACATCATTGCACACGGAATAGAAGAGCACAATATGTACTGCAATGTTTTTTTTACCATGCTGCTCCTCAGCTCGGCAACAAAAACAAGAACAATGATGGTGAGGCGGCCAGTTGAGCTGTTTCCCCCTACTGCAGATTCCATCTTTAACAGAAACCCAGGCGGGGTCTGTAGGCGCTCCCCTTAGCTAGGCCGTCAGACCTGTTAATTACTTGCTAATTGGCCTCACCTGAGAGTTCTGCTTCCTTCTCTGAAACTCTGTGGGAAGTCTAGACACCTGCAAGGTACCCTGCTCCCACTACAGGTGGTGCGTGTGTGTGTGTGTGTGTGTATTTTTATGTGTGTGTATTCATGTGCTGACTAGACTAATGCAATCTAAACTGCCCGCTAACATTAAGCTTAACCGAGAGTACACCTGGACACTAGATTTGCTCAAAGTCTTTGTCCAGAAAGTGAGTATTGAGTCAGTTTTGATTAGAGAAACTGGGGCTCTTTCCCAATGGCACCCTCCCTATTCCATATAGTGTACTAAAAAGTATAGGGAATATGATGCCATTAGGGATGCACCCTGGCACATATACAGTGCCTTCAGAAAGTATTCATACCCCTTGACTTATTCCATATTTTGTTGTGTTACAGCCTGAATTCAAAATGGATTAAATACAATTCTCTCACCCATCTACACACAATACCCCATAATGACAAAGTGAAAACATGTCTTTAGAAATGTAGCAAATTATTTCTAATAATATCCTATTGAAAATGAAATACATAAATATTTAATTTATGTAAGTATTCACACCCCTGAGTCAATACTCTGTAGAAGCACCTTTGGCAGCGATTACAGCTGTGAGTCTTACTGGGTAAATCTCTAAGCACTTTCCACACCTGGATTGTGCAACATTTGGCCATTCATCTTTTCAAAATGTATTGCTGCACAACCATTTTCAGGTCTTGCCATAGACTTTCAAGTAGATTTAAGTCAAAACTGTAACACGGCCACTCAGGAACATTCACTGTCTTCTTGGTAAGCAACTCCAGTGTAGATTTTGCCTTGTGTTTTAGGTTATTGTCCTGCTGAAAGGTGGATTCATCTCCCAGTGTCTGGTGGAAAGCAGACTGAACCAGGTTTTCCTCTAGGATTTTGCCTGTGCTTAGCTCCATTCCTTTTCTTTTTTATCCTCAAAAACACCTCAGTCCTTAAAGATTACAGGAATACCCATAACATGATGCAGCCACCACTATGCTTGAAAATATGGAGAGTGGTACTCAGTAATGTGTTGTATTGGATTTGCCCCAAACGTAACACTTTGTATTCAGGACAAAAAGTGAATTGCTTTGCTGCATTTTTTTGAGTATTACTTTAGTGCCTTATTATAAAACAGGTTGCATGTTTTGGAATATTTTTATTCTGTAATTTTAGGTTAGTATTGTGGAGTAACTGCAATATTGTTGATCTATCCTCAGTTTTCTCCAATCACAGCCATTAAACTCTATAACTGTTTTAAAGTCAACATTGGCCTCATGGTGAAATCCCTGAGCGGTTTCTTTCCTCTCCCGCAAGTGAGTTAGGAAGGACGTCTGTATCTTTGTAGTGACTGGGTGTATTGATTCACCATCCAAAGTGTAATTAATAACTTCACCATGCTCACAGGGATATTCAATGTCTTTTTTTACACATCTACCAATAGGTGCCCTTCTTATGAGGCATTGGAAAACCTCCCTGGTCTTTGTGGTTGAATCTGTGTTTGAAATTCAATCAATCAAATGTATTTATAAAGCCCTTTTTACATCAGCAGATGTCACAAAGTACTATACAGAAACCCAGCCTAAAACCCCAAACAGCAAGCAATGCAGATGTAGAAGCACGGTGGCTAGGAAAAACTCCCTAGAAAGGCAGGAACCTAGGAAGAAACCTAGAGAGTAACCAGTCTCTGAGGGGTGGCCAGTCCTCTTCTGGCTGGGCCGGATGGAGATTATAAGAGTACATGGCCATTAAGGCCAGATTGTTCTTCAATATGTTAAAACGTTCATAGATGACCAGCAGGGTCAAATAATAATCACAGTGGTTGTAGAAGGTGCAACAGGTAAGTACCTCAGGAGTAAATGTCAGTTGGCTTTTCATAGCTAAATTCACTGCTCGACTGAGGGACCTTAAAGATAATTGTATTTTTGGTATACAGAGATGAGATAGTAATTCAAAAATCATGTTAAACACTATTATTGCACACAGTGAGTCCATGCAACTTATTATGTGACTTGTTAAGCACATTGTTACTCCTGAACTTAGTTAGGCTTGCCATGAAAAAGGGGTTGAATACTTATTGACTCAAGACAGTTTAGCTTTTCTTATTTAATACATTTGTAAAAATTCAAAAAAACATTATTGTATTTTTCTAATTCTTTGACATTATGGGGTATTGTATGTAAGCCAGTGTCAAAAAAATCTCAATTTAATCCATTTTAAATTTGGCCTGTAACAAAACACAATGTGGAAAAAGTCAATGGGTGTGAATACTTTCTGAAGGCACTGTAGCTACGTAGACTACATGCATCTCTGCACTCAGAGACTCACTCACAGATACACTTTCCAGCTTTAAGCACTGCTTTTTAATCAGTGTTCCGTACTGGTAAAGGATTGAGACAAATCACCCAGCCTTATAAGCACTGATCTCCAATCAGCAGTATGCCCTTGTGTTATGGTAATCAGGGCTAGCATTAGCATGCAGTGGTTGCTATAGGAAAGCCAAGCCTAATCATATTGCAGTCACTCCTGGCCTTGAGGAGATAAGAAAAAAATGCCCTCTGAATTATGAAATGTGGGTGAAACTTGGCTTTAGGTGTCAGTGGTGTCAGTGGTGATTAGGATACATCAGCCTTGGTTTAGCTCTGATTCTGGATCAGTCTGTAGTGATTAAGAGGCCTTCAGCTGTGTTCAGCTGTGTCAAGCCTCAAATGTTCATCACAGTAGCCAGGTTTAGATCTAACCACGCTTCCCATTCATGGATTCTCTTTACTGACCAACCTCCAGCTGGGATAAGCCTCAGTGCGTGTGTGTCAGGGTTGTGCTCAATTCAGAATTGAGCACCTAAAATTGAATACCTAAAATTCCAATTCAATTCTTGAATTTGAATTTAAATTGAAGTAGTAATTAGGATACAGAATTGCAATTAGAATTAGAATTAATGGAAATAAATGGAATTCAATTAAATGTAATCCAAATGACTCTTCTATTCTATATTAGGTGTAGTCTATACAAATATCCATCTTGTACATAAAACATAAAATATGTCGTTATATACATGCATATATAATATTGATAAAACAATAGATTTTCATGACAAACTCTTAAAATTAATGATCAAGGAAAACCTGAATGTGAATATTGTAATTTAACAGACACTCTTATCCAGAGCGACTTACAGGAGCAATTAGGGTTAAGTGCCTTGCTCAAGGGCACATTAACAGATTTTTCAACTAGTCAGCTTGGGGATTCGAACCAGTGACCTTTTGGTTACTAGCACAATGCACTTAACCGCTAGGCTACCTGCCTGATTTAATTAATCACTTACATTTTGTTCAATATGAGGAAAATATAAATTTCCCAGAATGCACTAGTTAAACCTCAAGTTGACCATAAAGACTTAAAAAAGAAGCCAAACAAATTAAATGGTTGGTGGAAATATTATTGGCTATTCGAAGCACTAAGGTTAAAAGAGTATATGAATATTGTTTCCAGTGAAAAGTTACATATTCTTTGGTATCTGGAAGTGTGACCTGTCAGCTTCAATGAAACTCTGATGTTCTATGACTGAGTGGAATTTCATTGAATTGCACTGAATTAAATTCTACTTCCTGTCACTCAAATAAAAATTCAACATCCTGTGGGGTGTGGCCAATTCGAATTTCAACTCATGAATTGAATGGGAGTCACTTCAAAAATTCTGAATTGAGCACAACCCTGGTGTGCATGTGTGTGCTTGCGTGTGTGAGTGTGTATGTGCGCATATGTGTGTGTAACTAGACACATCATAGTGTATCTCTCATAGCCAAATTGCTGTTAAATATTGAGCCTTTCCAGATGGAATTGAGCTAAATACATAATTGCTTTTCTGTGTAAATACACAAGCAAGTCATGCATTATAACATTTCAAAAGCTTTTGGCTTTGAAATGTCTCTCAATAATATTAACAGCCAGGTCATTGAAGTTGAAATGTGACATCTTTCCATATCCTGAGGACTTCGGGAAATGCCTTCAAAACCGGCCACTAGTGGGCACCAGTGAGCGCTATTACCATTAAGTAGGCTTTGCTAGGGTGTTGTGGTGGTGGTGGTGGATGGGTGTAATCCGAAGGTTGTGTGTTCGATCCCAGTCGTGGACACTGGTTTTAACCCTAACCTTAACCATTCGGAATGAGTACCTAAACTTCATGTTTTAACCATATCCCAAACCTTAATCCTTACCTTAACCATTCAGAATGAGTACTTAAACTTAACCCTTACCTTAACCATTCGGAATGAGTACCTAAACTTAACCCTTACCTTAACCATTCAGAATGAGTACCTAAACTTAACCCTTAACTTAACCATTCAGAATGAGTAACTAAACTTAACCCTTACCTTAACCATTCAGAATGAGTACCTAAACTTAACCCTAACCTTAACCATTCAGAATGAGTACCTAAACTTAACACTTACCTTAACCATTCAGAATGAGTACCTAAACTTAACCCTTACCTTAACCATTCAGAATGAGTACCTAAACTTAACCCTTACCATACCCATTCGGAATGAGTACCTAAACTTAACCCTTACCTTAACCATTCAGAATGAGTACCTAAACTTAACCATTCAGAATGAGTAACTAAACTTAACCCTTACCTTAACCATTCAGAATGAGTACCTAAACTTAACCCTAACCTTAACCATTCAGAATGAGAACCTAAACTTAACCCTAACCTTAACCATTCAGAATGAGTACCTAAACTTAACCCTAACCTTAACCATTCAGAATGAGTTCCTAAACGTAACTCTAACCTTAACCATTCAGAATGAGTACCTAAACTTAACCCTAACCTTAACCATTCAGAATGAGTACCTAAACTTAACCCGTAACTTAGAATTTTGACGTTTGTAGAAATGGAACGATACAGAGCAGCAGGAGCATCAAAAACACTTTGAAATGTGATGTTTGGAGCGACTTCAAAATGTGACGTTTGGAGAAACGTGGATGAACATCTCAAACGAGGTTGTCTCTCTCTCTCTCTCTCTCTCTCTCTCTCTCTCTCTCTCTCTCGCTCTCTCTCTCTCTCTCTCTCTCTCTCTCTCTCTCTCTCTCTCTCTCTCTCTCTCTCTCTCTCTCTCTCTCTCTCTCTCTCTCTCTCTCTCTCTCTCTGTGTGTGTGTGTGTGTGAGACTGTGGTGGTGGTGACTGACTGACTGAGAGGAACAGACATGGTCTCGGTCTCATCGTTAGTTAATTACCAAGCAGTGATAAGCAGCCGTCACTTTATAATGAGTATGCCAGGCAGGGACCCCTGTTTAGATACGGACACATCAACACACACACTGTCAAGATGACTGTGTGTGTCTCTCTGTGTGTGTGTGTTCAGACACTAATCAATGTCAACTAACAGGGTGTTGTGTTCAACTAATCACCACAAGTGTCCCCCTCTCTCTTTGTCTTTCTCTCTGTTTCTCTCTCTCTCTCTCTTTCTGTGTCTCTCTATCTCTCATTTTCTCTGCGTCTGTCTCTAGATGTCAAGTTAAGGCCATATTCCTATCCATCTGTTGTGTAGGTTATGCTGAGAAATGTATAGGCCTCAATCCCAATTCAGTGACTGGCATCATTACCTGATACTGAGTCAATATTTCCCATTGATTTAGGACTAATGGCTATAGATTTGTTCTATTGCACACAGTACATTGTGTTTCACAGCCTTTGTCATGTGAACTGAGGCATACAGAGGTTTCTGTGTTTGTGTGTGAGACAAGTGACATCAGTGACATAATGACTGCTATGTGTATATGTGAAATTAACCTAAATGATTTTCTCACATGTGTGTGTGCTTGTGTGTGTGTATGTCACTGTCTCTCTCTGGCCCAGTAAAAGAACAGAGAGAGGAACCAGTCTGGCAGGGATCTTCCCCCCACCCCTGTCTGTTCTAACACTGATGCTGCCTGGACACAGTTCCCACGGTGATGTGATTTGGCTACCATGGTGGAGCCAGTCACACTGCTGAAGGTTAAACATGTTGAAGGACGAGAGAGACTGAGAGTGCAGGGGAGAGAGAGAGAGAAGTAACAGTTTTACCTCTTAAACCTGCCAGTGTCAGCCTGCACACTGGGTGTCTGTATCTGTGTGCACAGTTTGTGTGTATGTACAGTATTGTACCAATTTGTACAGAAGCAGATACTGTATGTTTTACATTTACATTTTAGTCATTTAGCAGACGCTCTTATCCAGAGCGACTTACAGGAGCAATTAGGGTTAAGTGCCTTGCTCAAGGGCACATCGACAGATTTTTCACCTAGTCGGCTCAGGGATTAGAACCAGCGACCTTTCAGTTACTGGCACAACGCTCTTAACCACTAAGCTAAGGTTATCAGTGAATATCACGAAGCACCATCCATATCTACTGAGAGAGAGAGAGAGAGAGAGAGAGAGGGGTAGAGAGAGGGAGATAGAGGGACAGAGTGGCCTAGAGAGAAAGAGAGGGGGTAGAGAGATAGAGAGGGGGTAGAGAGAGGGGGATAGAGGGACAGAGTGGCCTAAAGAGAAAGAGAGGGGGTAGAGAGAGGGGGGTAGAGAGATAGAGAGGGGGTAGAGAGAGGGGGTTAGAGAGATAGAGAGGGGGTAGAGAGAGGGGGATAGAGGGACAGAGTGGCCTAGAGAGAAAGAGAGGGGGTAGAGAGAGGGGGGTAGAGAGATAGAGAGGGGGTAGAGAGAGGGGGGTAGAGAGATAGAGAGGGGGTAGAGAGAGGGGGGTAGAGGGACAGAGAGGGGGTAGAGAGAGGGGGATAGAGGGACAGAGTGGCCTAGAGAGAAAGAGAGGGGGTAGAGAGATAGAGAGGGGGTAGAGAGATAGAGAGGGGGTAGAGAGAGGGGGGTAGAGAGAGGGGGATAGAGGGACAGAGTGGCCTAGAGAGAAAGAGAGGGGGTAGAGAGATAGAGAGGGGGTAGAGAGAGGGGGATAGAGGGACAGAGTGGCCTAGAGAGAAAGAGAGGGGGTAGAGAGATAGAGAGGGGGTAGAGAGAGGGGGATAGAGGGACAGAGTGGCCTAGAGAGAAAGAGAGGGGGTAGACAGAGGGGGGTAGAGAGATAGAGAAAGTTTGATTAATTTGACTGTACTTGTCTGAGTGGGAGGCTAGGAGAGGAGTCACAAAAAGTCAATGGCCTGGGAAATGTGTCTCTGTGTATGTGTGTTTTTTTCTTCAGATCTTTGATGGTAATGTCCTGGTAATCTAGAAGGGGCAGAAAGAGGGAGGGAGAGCGGGACACGCACACACAAACACACACACACAGGTACCTCTTAAAACACCTCCTCACAGTAAAAGGTTTACTGCTTGAACGTGCCAGTGCCAGCCTGCCGATTGACGGTTAGCCCTCTCAGAGCGCCTGGTGATGTTCAAGAGCGAGACGCTGTACAAAGGCGTTGCACTGAATTAGCAGTGAGTTCTCTCTCGCTCTCTCATCTGTTTCACTCTCTCATCTCTCTCTCGCTCTCTCTCTCTTTCTCTCTCAGGATAGGCTGACAGACTGCTCACACTGCAGGTTATATAAGCCAGCTAACACTCTGAAGTGTGAGCGAGGGAGCTCCAGCAACATTGGAAAGGCCAGTATAATCTGACGTGATTTGATTTCACTCCCTAAACTCTCAGAATCTCAAATGAACCCCTAGTGTCTAACTTTTAATGAAGGCTGCAAGGCCCTAACATGTTGGATGTTTGATATTTAAATAATATTTTTCTACTCATGTCCCTATTATGTGATGTTTGTATAGTAATGATGATATCATTGCTTTTGTGTAGGAGGTATACTACCTGTATTACTATTTAATGATAATAATATTGTTTATAGTAGGGATTTCAGGTGATGCATTTATTACTATATTGTGATGATGATATTGTTACTGTATAATTATATTATTATTGTTCTGTAGCAGGTATACTATGTAACGTGATATTGATGTTATCTATAGGAGGTATGCCGGTGCCAGACCAGCCATCAGAGCAGGAGAAGGGAGCCAGTCTGCTGAGTCCAGGTCTACCATCATCTAACGGAGACGGATCAGACGGGACAGAGACCACCTCCGCTATCCTGGCCTCCGTCAAAGAACAGGTAGGCCTGACTGTGTGTGTATATTATTTGTGTCAATATCAGCTGTCAGCATGGGACTTAAACACACTCTTCTAAGTTATTTAATCAAAAACACACATCTTCACTTCAAAGTGATTTGTAGTAGAACCTGACACTGAAGCAGAGATGAGTATTCTAGTCCTATGCAGTGGGTTCAGTGTTTTAGAAGTCAAGGATGAATGCGTAGTAGGGGAATCAGGAGGTAATGGGGAGACATTATGTAGATGATGAGAGGAAAGCTGCAGCCAAGTAGACCGCATTGAATAAGACATTAAAACAAATCACCGCAACCACTCAACAGGGAACCTTCTATCTAGATACATTATTGAAAAGAGACACAGGAACGTGTGCGTATGTGTGTGTGTGTCTGTGTGTGCAGTTTATGTGTGTGTGTGTACAGTCACACAGTTGTGTGTGTGTATATACAGTGGGGAAAACAAATATTTAGTCAGCCACCAATTGTGCAAGTTCTCCCACTTAAAAAGATGAGAGAGGCCTGTAATTTTCATCATAGGTACACGTCAACTATGACAGACAAAATGAGAAGAAAAAAATCCAGAAAATCACATTGTAGGATTTTTAATGAATTTATTTGCAAATTATGGTGGAAAATAAGTATTTGGTCAATAACTAAAGTTTCTCAATACTTTGTTATATACCCTTTGTTGGCAATGACACAAGTCAAACGTTTTCTGTAAGTTTTCACAAGGTTTTCACACACTGTTGCTGGTATTTGGGCCCATTCCTCCATTCAGATCTCCTCTAGAGCAGTGATGTTTTGGGGCTGTCGCTGGGCAACACGGACTTTCAACTCCCTCCAAAGATTTTCTATGGGGTTGAGATCTGGAGACTGGCTAGGCCACTCCAGGACCTTGAAATGCTTCTTACGAAGCCACTCCTTCGTTGCCCGGGCGGTGTGTTTGGGATCATTGTCATGCTGAAAGACCCAGCCACGTTTCATCTTCAATGCCCTTGCTGATGGAAGGAGGTTTTCACTCAAAATCTCACGATACATGGCCCCATTCATTCTTTCCTTTACACGGATCAGTCGTCCTGGTCCCGTTGCAGAAAAACAGCCCCAAAGCATGATGTTTCCACCCCCATGCTTCACAGTAGGTATGGTGTTCTTTGGATGCAACTCAGCATTCTTTGTCCTCCAAACACGACGAGTTGAGTTTTTACCAAAAAGTTCTATTTTGGTTTCATCTGACCATATGACATTCTCCCAATCCTCTTCTGGATCATCCAAATGCACTCTAGCAAACTTCAGACGGGCCTGGACATGTACTGGCTTAAGCAGGGGGACACGTCTGGCACTGCAGGATTTGAGTCCCTGGCGGCGTAGTGTGTTACTGATGGTAGGCTTTGTTACTTTGGTCCCAGCTCTCTGCAGGTCATTCACTAGGTCCCCCCGTGTGGTTCTGGGATTTTTGCTCACCGTTCTTGTGATCATTTTGACCCCACGGGGTGAGATCTTGCGTGGAGCCCCAGATCGAGGGAGATTATCAGTGGTCTTGTATGTCTTCCACTTCCTAATAATTGCTCCCAGAGTTGATTTCTTCAAACCAAGCTGCTTACCTATTGCAGATTCAGTCTTCCCAGCCTGGTGCAGGTCTACAATTTTGTTTCTGGTGTCCTTTGACAGCTCTTTGGTCTTGGCCATAGTGGAGTTTGGAGTGTGACTGTTTGAGGTTGTGGACAGGTGTCTTTTATACTGATAACATGTTCAAACAGGTGCCATTAATACAGGTAACGAGTGGAGGACAGAGGAGCCTCTTAAAGAAGAAGTTACAGGTCTGTGAGAGCCAGAAATCTTGCTTGTTTGTAGGTGACCAAATGAAATCTTGCTTGTTTGTAGGTGACCAAATACTTATTTTCCACCATAATTTGCAAATAAATTCATAAAAAATCCTACAATGTGATTTTCTGGATTATTTTTTCTCAATTTGTCTGTCATAGTTGACGTGTAACTATGATGAAAATTACAGGCCTCCCTCATCTTTTTAAGTGGGAGAACTTCCACAATTGGTGGCTGACTAAATACTTCCCCCCCCCACTGTATATATATATATATATATATATATATATATATATATATATATATATATATATATATATATATATATATATATATATATACACACTGAGTGTACAAAACATTAAGAACACCTGCTTTTTCCATGACATAGACTGACCAGGTGAATCCAGATGAAAGCTATGATCCCTTATTGATGTCACTTAAATCCACTTCAATCAGTGTACATGAAGGGGAGGAGACAGGTTAAAGAAGGATTTTTAAGCCTTGAGACAATTGAGACATGGATTGTGTATGTGTGCCATTCAGAGGGTGAATGGGCAAGACAACAGATTGAAGTGCCTTTGAACTGGTTATGGTAGTAGGTGCCAGGTGCACCGGTTTGTGTAAAGAACTGCAATGCTGCTGGGTTTTTCACGCTCAACAGTTTCCAAAGGACATCCAGACAACTGTGGGAAGCATTGGAGTCAACATGGGCCAGCATCCCTGTGGAACGCCTACGAGTCCATGCCCAGACGAATTGAGGCTGTTCTGAGGGCAAAAATAATTATAAATGTTTTGTACACTCAGTGTATGTGTTTGTTTACAGTACTGTACTAGTTTGTGCAGAAGCAGAGAGAAAGAGACTTAAAATCAATGGCCTGAGAAATGGACGTCTCTGTGTGTGTGTTTGCACGCCTGTGTGTGTTGTAGTCAGTATACACTATATGACAAAAGTATGTGGACACCTGCTCGTCGAACATCTCATTCTAAATTCATGGCCATTAATATGGAGTTGTTCCACCCTTTGCTGCTTTAACAGCCTCCACTGTTCTGGGAAGGCTTTCCACTAGATGTTGAAACATTGCTGCGGGGACTTGCTTCCATTCAGCCACAAGAGCATTAGTGAGGTCGGGCACTGATGTTGGGCGATTAGGCCTGGCTCGCAGTCGGTGTTCCAATACTTCCCAAAGGTGTTCAATGGGGTTGAGGTCAGACAAGTTCTTCCACATTGATCTCGACAAACCCTTTCAGTATGGACCTCGCTTTATGCACGGTGGCATTGTCATGCTAAAATAGAAAAGGTCCTTCCCCAAACTCTTGCCACAAAGTTGGAAGCACAGAATCGTCTAGAATGTCATTGTATGCTGTAGCGTTAAGATTTCCCTTCACTGGAACTAAGGGGCCTAGCCCAAACCATGGAAAACAGCCCCAGACCATTATTCCTCCTACACCAAACTTTACAGTTGGTACTATGTATTCGGGCAGGTAGCGTTCTCCTGGCATCTGCCAAACCCAGATTCGTCCGTCGGACTGCCAGATGGTGAAGCGTGATTCATCACTCCAGAGAGTCCAATGGCGGTGAGCTTTACACCACTCCAGCCGACACTTGGCATTGTGCATGGTGATATTAGGCTTGTGTGCGGCTGCTCAGCCATGGAAACCCATTTCATGACGCTCCAGACGAACAGTTCTTGTGCTGACGTTGCTTCCAGAGGCACTTTGGAACTCAGTAGTGAGTGTTGCAACCGAGGACAGACGATTTGTACGTCTACCTTTGACTCATTTCTCTCTGCCTCCTTCTTTCCACTCCTCTCCTCTTTTGACCTCACCCTCTCACCGTCCCCCCCTACTCACAAGGCAGGCAATACGCTTGACCTCATCTTTACTAGATGCTGTTCTTCTATTAATGTCACTGCAACTCCCCTCCAAGTCTCCGACCACTACTTTGTATCCTTTTCTCTCTCGCTCTACTCCAACACTACTCACTCTGCCCCTACTCAGATGGTAATGCTCCGTCGCAACCTTCGCTCTCTCTCTCCTGCTACTCTCTCCTCTTCCATCCTATCATCTCTTCCCTCTGCTCAATCCTTCTCCCTCCAATCTCCTGATTCTGCCTCCTCAACCCTCCTCCCTTTCTGCATCCTTTGACTCTCAATGTCCCCTATCCTCCCGGCCGGCTCGGTCCTCCCCTCCTGCTCCGTGGCTTGACGACTCATTGCGAGCTCACAGAACAGGGCTCCGGGCAGCCGAGCGGAAATTTAGGAAAACTAGACTCCCTGCGGACCTGGCATCTTTTCACTCCCTCCTCTCTACATTTTCTTCCTCTGTTTCTGCTGCTAAAGCCACTTTCTACCACTCTAAATTCCAAGAATCTGCCTCTAACCCTAGGAAGCTCTTTGCCACCTTCTCCTCCCTGCTGAATCCCCCCCCCCCCCTTCTCCCTCTCTGTGGATGACTTCGTCAACCATTTTGAAAAGAAGGTTGACGACATCCGATCCTCGTTTGTTAAGTCAAATGACACCGCTGGTCCTGCTCACACTGCCCTACCCTATGCTTTGACTTCTTTCTCCCCTCTCTCTCCAGATGAAATCTTGCGACTTGTGACGGCCAGCCGCCCAACAACCTGCCCGCTTGACCCTATCCCCTCCTCTCTTCTCCAGACCATTTCCGGAGACCTTCTCCCTTACCTCACCTCGCTCATCAACTCATCCTTGACCGCTGGCTATGTCCCTTCCGTCTTCAAGAGAGCGAGAGTTGCACCCCTTCTCAAAAAACCTACACTCGATCCCTCCGATGTCAACAACTACAGACCGGTATCCCTGAATTCTTTTCTCTCCAAAACTCTTGAGCGTGCCGTCTTTAGCCAACTCTCTTGCTATCTCTCTCAGAATGACCTTCTTGATCCAAACCGGTCAGGTTTCAAGACTGGTCATTCAACTGAGACTGCTCTTCTCTGTGTCACAGAGGCTCTCCGCACTGCTAAAGCTAACTCTCTCTCCTCTGCTCTCGTCCTTCTAGACCTATCTGCTGCCTTTGATACTGTGAACCATCAGATCCTCCTCTCCACCCTCTCTGAGTTGGGCATCTCCGGCGCGGCTCACTCTTGGATTGCATCCTACCTGACAGGTCGCTCCTACCAGGTGGCGTGGCGAGAATCTGTCTCCGCACCACGTGCTCTCATCACTGGTGTCCCCCAGGGCTCAGTTCTAGGCCCTCTCCTATTCTCGCTATACACCAAGTCACTTGGCTCTGTCATATCCTCACATGGCCTCTCCTATCATTGCTACGCAGACGACACACAATTAATCTTCTCCCTTCTGATAACCAGGTGGCGATTCGCATCTCTGCATGTCTGGCAGACATATCAGTGTGGATGACGGATCACCACCTCAAGCTGAACCTCAGCAAGACGGAGCTGCTCTTCCTCCCGGGGAGGGACTGCCCGTTCCATGATCTCGCCATCACGGTTGTGTCCATGATCTCGCTCCGTTGTGTCCTCCTCCCAGAGTGCAAGGAGCCTTGGCGTGACCCTGGACAGCACCCTGTCGTTCTCCGCTGACATCAAGGCGGTGACCCGATCCTGTAGGTTCATGCTCTACAACATTCGCAGAGTACGACCCTGCTTTACACAGGAAGCGGCACAGGTCCTAATCCAGGCACTTGTCATCTCCCGTCTGGATTACTGCAACTCGTTGTTGGCTGGGCTCCCTGCTTGTGCCATTAAACTCCTACAACTCATCCAGAACGCCGCAGCCCGTCAGTTGTTCAACCTTCCCAAGTTCTCTCACGTCACCCCGCTCCTCCGCACACTCCACTGGCTTCCAGTTGAAGCTCGCATCTGCTACAAGACCATGGTGCTTGCCTACGGAGCTGTGAGGGGAACGGCACCTCCGTACCTTCAGGCTCTAATCAGTCCCTACACCCAAACGAGGGCATTGCGTTCATCCACCTCTGGCCTGCTGGCCCCCCTACCTCTGCGGAAGCACAGTTCCCGCTCAGCCCAGTCAAAACTGTTCACTGCTCTGGCACCCCAATGGTGGAACAAGCTCCCTCACGACGCCAGGACAGCGGAGTCACTCACCACCTTCCGGAGACACTTGAAACCCCACCTCTTTAAGGAATACCTGGGATAGGATAAAGTAATCCTTCTACCCCCCCTTACCCCACCCCCCCCCCAAAGAAATTATAATAATAATAATAATAATAATAATTGTAAAGTGGTTGTCCTACTGGCTATCATAAGGTGAATGCACCAATTTGTAAGTCGCTCTGGATAAATGTACTCGCTACGCACTTCAGCACTCGGCGGTCCCCCGTTCTGTGAATTTGTGTGGCTTACCACTTCGCGGCTGAGCCATTGTTGCTCCTAGATGTTTCCACTACTTTTCACAATAACAGCACTTACAGTTGACCGGGGAAGCTCTAACAGGGGCAGAAAGTTTACAAACTGACTTGTTGGAAAGGTGGCATCCTATGACGGTGCCACGTTAAAAGTCACTGAGCTCTTCAGTAAGGCCATTCTACTGCCAATGTTTGTCTATAGAGATTGCATGGCTGTGTGCTCGATTTTATACACCTGTCAGCAACGGGTGTGGCTGAAATAGCCGAATCCACTATTGAATGTGTGTTCATATACTTTTGGTGATGTAGTGTAGCTCCCCTCACAATCCATTAAAAGTACAATGTTCCTCTGCCTCCACAATCTAAAGGGATTCTTTCAGGTAACACATTCCTTTGAGACCCATTGATTGAATTGGGAGAGATGTTTGGTCCTTGAACAATGGTTTGTCTGATGGAACATTGATTCACCTTGGATCACGGTCTGTCACACGGTCTGTCACAAATCCTTTCACATTTGAATTTATTTTTTATAGGTCTGACATTTTAATTTCCATATGTAGCCTATCGGTCAAGGACGAACTGAATTGGAAAGACAGAGAGAGAGAGAGAGTAGAGAGTGTGTGTGTGTGTGTAGGGGGAGATCGATGTATGTATGATGCTGCGATCAAAGACAGATCAGATCTAAACACAGACACACACTGCTCTTTCCTCTGTGTGTGTGTGTGTGTGTCTTCAGCTCTTTGGTGGTAATGTCCTGGTAACCTAGCAGGCGCAGTCCCTCTGTGGCTATCCTACATGCTAAACACATGGCTATCACCATGGTGACCATTCCAGAGAGAGGACACACCTGGCTGTTAGCTTCGGTTAGCAGGGAGGTGTGTTTGTGTGTGTACCCCCCCTCCCCACACAACATACTTTGTCTACTTGTTATCGTTGAGGTGACCAGCTGTGTGTTCTGACTGTCAGACAACCAATTATACAGCTTGCTATTAGATAATTATACTCACTGGAACACCCTACTCCCACCCACTCTCTCTGTCTCAGCCCCTCCTCCTTTCCCTCCTAAGGTGCTCCTTGCCGTGGCTCCTCCTTTCCCTCCTACAGTGCTCCTTGCCGTGGCTCCTCCTTTCCCTCCTACAGTGCTCCTTGCCGTGGCTCCTCCTTTCCCTCCTACAGTGCTCCTTGCCGTGGCTCCTCCTTTCCCTCCTACAGTGCTCCTTGCCGTGGCTCCTCCTTTCCCTCCTACAGTGCTCCTTGCCGTGACTCTTTCTGTGAATCATTGTTCTCTCCTTTCCCTTCTCTGTTCACAATGCTAACTTTCTACCTGTGATTTCCTCTGTAGGGGCATTTTCACGTCACACATTACCACAGAGCCAGTGGGTCACGTCGGTTCAGACAGTACTTTTACAGAAAAATATTATAATATATTTAATATGCCATTTAGCAGACGCTTTTTTCCAAAGCAAATTACAGTAATGCGTCCATAAATGTTGGTATTGGTGGCCCTTGCGGGAATCGAACCCACGATGACTCTACATCTAATCCCATGTGTTTCTGTCTGTGATGAGGCAGGTTCACGTTGCCATGCTCACTACAACAGCACAATTACTGTAGGGGCCACATCCACATTCGCCAAATTGAAAAATGTATTTTAAATTATTTCAAATAAGTCTAATTTCTCCCTTGCATATACGTATGGAATTCACAATGATGAATGGCTAATCTCTGCGTTTCTTCATGGCTATAGAGTCTATATTATATTATAGACTAATACAGTTGAAACAAATGAGTGGAGCTGCTGCTATCAGACGTGAAGTCATCAGGGACCCGACGGCAGCTCAATATTAATTACTGCTGAGGATTAATTCATGTGACATCGTCATCTTCGTTCGCTCCAATCTACAGTGTAATTGTATGAGATGATCACCTTGATGAGTTCAAACGAGACAGACAGTGAAGTCAAATTAAACGTTAAAATACTGTGATTAGAAATGAGCTATTCACAAATTGCGGGTCGCTTTGCCATGAAACAATTTATAATTGCAGACTAGTGCTGTCAATGTCGAACTCAAACTCTTTTGATGCACTGTTTTGAAATGTTTGATGTTGCTTTCTTTTCCAGAAATGTAAGTGAGTATCTAGCTATATGCTTAGAATATGTGTACCATGGCCATTTATATCAATATCCAGAGATGTTCTATTTCTGGGTTTATTGTAGTCTCTGGGTATTGGTATAAATGGGCATTATACACGTATTCTAAGCATATAGCTAGATTCTAACTCGAATTTGTGGAAAAGAGAGCAAAGAATTGAATTTCAAAACGGTGCATCAAAATGGTTTGAGTTCAACATTGACACCAGTAGTCTGCAATTATAAATAGTTTCATGGTAAAGCGACCTACAATTTGTGAATAACTCATTTCTAATCACAGTATTTTAACATTTAATTAGACTTCACAGTAAACTGAGATTAATTTTTAAAAGTGTAATGTTAATGCAGATGTAATTTTGCTTGATTTTATTTTTAAGAATCTTGAGGGGTGCCAAACCTATCTTTTAGAGTTTTTTTTAAAACTTGTTAAACAAAATATCTTTCTCTATGCGCCACCTATAGTGATTATACACTGAGTGTACATTAAGGACACCTGCTCTTTCCATGACATAGACTGACCAGGTGAATCCAGGTGACAGTTATGATCCCTTATTGATATAACTTAATTAAATCCACTTAAATCAGTGTAGATGAAGGAGAGTTTAAAGAATAATTTTTAAGCCTTGAGACAATCGGGACATGCATTGTGTATGTGTGCCATTTAGAGGGTGAATGGGCAAGACAAAAGATTTAAGTGCCTTTGAACGGTGTATGGTAGTAGGTGCCAGGCACACCGGTTTGTGTCAAGAACTGCAACTCTGCTGGGTTTTTCACGCTCAACAGTTTACCGTGTGTATCAAGAATGGTCCACCACCCAAAGCATATTCAGCCAACTTGACACAACTGTGGGAAGCGTTGGAGTCAACATGGGCCAGCATCCCTGTGGAATGCTTTCAACACCTTGTAGAGTTCATGCCCCGATGAATTGAGGCTGTTCTGAGGGCAAAAGATGAGCAAAAAAGACTGAGCTATATTGAATGCTCAAAATTATATGAATAATAAACCAGGGGCGCAACTTTGGTTTTAGAAGTGGGGGGATTTTAAATATTTGTATTTTTAAGTCGGCTAAACACTCCAAACAGCTTACCCGACTGCTCGGAGGCGTCCCATGGTCCTAAAGCACACCGTTACCTTGTTTTGTATCACATTCCAATGATAAAACTGGGGGGGACAAAAATGCAATTTCAGAATGTCCCCCCTTCCCCAGTGAAAGTTTTGCCCCTGCAATATACTGTAGCTCGATATTTGCAACATTTACAGTTGAAGTCGGAAGTTTACATACACCTTAGCCAAATACATTTAAACTCAGTTTTTCACAATTCCTGACATTTAATCCTAGTAAAAATTCCCTGTTTTAGGTCAGTTAGGATCACAACTTATTTTAAGAATGTGAAATGTCAGAATAATAGTAGAGAGAATTATTTATTTCAGCTTTTATTTCTTTCATCACATTCCCAGTGGGTCAGAAGTTTACATACACTCAATTAGTATTTGGTAGCATTGCCTTTAAATTGTTTAACTTGGGTCAAACGTTTCGGGTAGCCTTCCACAAGCTTCCCACAATAAGTTGGGTGAATTTTGGCCCATTCCTCCTGACAGAGCTGGTGTAACTGAGTCAGGTTTGTAGGCCTCCTTGCTCACACACCGCTTTTTCAGTTCTGCCCACACATTTTCTATAGGATTGAGGTCAGGGCTTTGTGATGGCCACTCCAATACCGTGACTTTGTTGTCCTTTGGAAGTATGCTTGGGGTCATTGACCCATTTGCGACCAAACTTTAACTTCCTGACTGATGCCTTGAGATGTTGCTTCAATATATCCACATAATTTTCCTTCCTCATGATACCAACTATTTTGTGAATTGCACCAGTCCCTCCTGCAGCAAAGCACCCCCACAGCATGATGCTGCCACCCCCGTGCTTATAATATAATATAATATGCCATTTAGCAGACGCTTTTATCCAAAGCGACTTACAGTCATGTGTGCATACATTTTTACGTATGGGTGGTCCCGGGGATCGAACCCACTACCCTAGCATTACAAGCGCCATTCTCTACCAATTGAGCTACAGAGGACCACTGCTTCACGGTTGGGATGGTGTTCTTCGGCTTGCAAGCGTCCCCCTTTTTCCTCCAAACATAACGATGGTCAATATGCCAAACAGTTCTATTTTTGTTTAATCAGACCAGAGGACATTTCTCCAAAAAGTACGATCTTTGTCCCTATGTGCAGTTGCAAACCGTAGTCTGGCTTTTTTATGGCGGTTTTGGAGCAGTGGCTTCTACCTTGCTGAGCGGCCTTTCAGGTTATGTTGATATAGGACTAGTTTTACTGTGGATATAGATACTTTTGTACCTGTTTCCTCCAGCATCTTCACAAGGTCCTTTGCTGTTGTTCTGGGATTGATTTGCACTTTTCGCACCAAAGTACGTTCATCTCTAGGAGACAGAACGGGTCTCCTTCCTGAGCGGTATGACGGCTGCGTGGTCCCATGGTGTTTATACTTGCGTACCAGTATGAAAATCTATGCACTCACTAACTAAGTCGCTCTGGATAAGAGCGTCTGCTAAATGACTAAAATGTAAATGTAAATGTACTATTGTTTGTACAGAAGAACGTGGTACCTTCAGGCATTTGGAAATTGCTCCCAAGGATGAACCAGACTTGTGGAGGTCTACAATTTTTTTTCTGAGGTCTTGGCTGATTTGTTTTGATTTTCCCATGATGTCAAGCAAAGAGGCACTGAGTTTGAAGGTAGGCCTTGAAATACATCCACAGGTACACCTCCAATTGACTCAAAGGATGTCAATTAGCCTATCAGAAGCTTCTAAAGACATGACATCATTTTCTGGAATTTTCCAAGCTGTTTAAAGGCACAGTCAACTTAGTGTATGTAAACTTCTGACCCACTGGAATTGTGATACAGTGAATTATAAGTGAAATAGTCTGTCTGTAAACAATTGTTGGAAAAATTACTTGTGTCATGCACAAAGTAGATGTCCTAACCGACTTGCCAAAACTATAGTTTGTTAACAAGAAATTTGTGGAGTGGTTGAAAAACAAGTTTTAATGACTCAAACCTAAGTGTATGTAAACTTCCGACTTCAACTGTATTTTATGCAGTCTTTTTTGCTCATCTTTATCAAGGGTGCCAATTCACTACAAGTGGCTCATAGAGAGAGAATCAGAATCACCTTTATTCACCAAGTACATTTACACCCACTGTAAATGATATTGTGCTGCTAGTGATAGACAACCTTTAACATTAGAGACAGAACAGTTTCCACACATTAAATACAACTAGGCAGAGTGAGCATAGAGCTATAAGAGAATTAGCAGATTTACAAATATACAGTGGGTATACGGTTGATATACAGTGGGTATACGGTTGATATACAGTGGGTATACGGTTGATATACAGTGGATGTACAAATGTACAGTATCAGTATGAATATATATATATATATATATATATATATATATATATATATATATATATATATATATATATATATAAATACAGAGAGATGAACAGAGTAATGCAGTATAGTGCAGTTATTTAGAGTACAGTTCAGAGATGGCTTGATGTGGTGAGCAGCATAGAGTGCCTCAATGGGCCAGATGGCCGGTTGGTGAAGGCCACAGCCCTGGGGAAAGATTTTTTCAGGTGGCAGTAGGTTTTTGTCATGAGGGACCTGAACCGCCTGACAGAGGTGAATGTTTGGAGGAGGGGGTTGCGAGGGGTTGGCGATGATCTTTCCTGCACGATTCCTTGCCCTGGAGTTGTGCAGGACCTGGATAGAGGGCAGGTGGCAGGCAATGACCCTCTCTACAGATCGGACAATGCGTTGCAGTTTGCCCTTGCAGCGGGCAGACGCAGACCCAAACCAGACTGGGATGAAGGATGTGAGGATGGATTCAACGATTGATGCGTAAAATCGGATCAGGATCGACTGGGAGATTTAGTTTTTTCAGCTGCCGCAAGTAGTACATCCGCTGGTGTGCCTTCTTGGTGACCGTTGTGATGTTGTCCTCCCATTTGAGGTTGTGGGAGATGATGGTCCCCATGAATTTGAATGATTCAGCCGTGCTAACAGCTGAGCCATCAATCTCGAGGGGGAGAGATGGTGGAGAGCGTTTTCTGAAGTCAACCACCATTTCCATGGTTTTGTCTGTGTTGAGTTCCAGGTTATTGTGACTGCACCAGGCCACTAGCTGGTCGACCTCTCCACCGTACATTGACTCATCGCCTTCAGTGATGAGACCGACCAGAGTGGTTTAATCTGCAAACTTGAGTATGCGTTGTTGGAGGTGCATTCATTTGGTGTAGAGTAGAGGTGAGAGCACACATCCTTGAGGCGGTCGGGTGCTGAGGGATAATAATACTATGTAGATTTCAGGTTAGATAACATCAGTGCAATGAATAATGTACAGCTCTGCATGGAGGGTATATGTGTGTGTGTTGATGTGTGAGTGAGTGAGTGGGCGTGTGGCTGTGTGTTTGTGCGCATACATGTGTGTGCGTATGTGTGTGTGTGTGTACATATTCATGTTTATTTCTCTGTGGTTATTTGTTCATAGTTTGGGATCCAAAGAGTATGTACTATATGGAAGCACCTGTGGTGAAGGAATCATAGACTACCAGCATGGTAAAGACAGACCACCTTTACTCCACACACAGAGACGCCTACAAAGCTCTCCCACGCCCTCCTTTTGGCAAATTTACCATAATGTTATCCTCCTGATTCCTGCTTACAAGCAAAAACTAAAGCAGGAAGCACCAGTGACTCTGTCAATAAAGAAGTGGTCAGATGACGCAGATGCTAAGCTACAGGACTGTTTTGCTAGCACAGACTGGAACGTAATCCGGGATTCTTCTGAGAGCATTGAGGAGTACACCACATCAGTCACTGGCTTCATCAATAAGTGCATCGATGACGTCGCCCCCACAGTGACTGTACGTACATACCCCAACCAGAAGCCATGGATTACAGGTAACATCTGGACTGAGCTAAAGGGTAGAGCTGCCTCTTTTAAGGAGCGGGACTCTAACCCGGACGCTTATAAGAAATCACGCTATGCCCTTCAACGAACCATCAAACAGGCAAAGTATCAATACAGGACTAAGATTGAATCATACTACACCGGCTCCGACACTCGTCGGATGTGGCAGGGCTTGCAAACTATTACAGACTACAAAAGGGAAGCACAGCCACAAGCTGCCCAGTGACACGAACCTACCAGACGAGCTAAATCACTTCTATGCTCGCTTCGAGGCAAGCAACACTGAAGCATGCATGAGAGCATCAGCTGTTCCGGACGACTGTGTGATCACGCTCTCCGTAGCCGATATGAGCAAGACCTTTAAACAGGTCAACATTCACAAGGCCGCAGGGCCAGACGGATTACCAAGTGTCTTCACTGACATTTTCAACCTGTCCCTGACTGAGTCTGTAATACCAACATGTTTCAAGCAGACCACCATAGTCTCTGTGCCCAAGAACACTAAGGTAACCTGCCTAAATGACTACAGACCCGTAGCACTGACGTCTGTAGCCATGAAGTGCTTTGAAAGGCTCACATCAACACCATTATCCCAGAAACCCTAGACCCACTCCAATTTGCATACCACCCCAGCAGATCCACAGATGATGCAATCTCTATTGCACTCCACACTGCCCTTTCCCACCTGGACAAAAGGAGCACCTACGTGAGAATGCTATTCATTGACTACAGCTCAGCGTTCAACACCATGGTGCCCTCAAAGCTCATGAGTGAGCTAAGGACCCTGGGACTAAACACCTCCCTCTGCAACTGAATCCTGGACTTCCTGATGGGGGCCCCTCAGGGGTGCGTGCTCAGTCCCCTCCTGTACTCCCTGTTCACCCATGACTGCATGGCCAGGCACGACTCCAACACCATCATTAAGTTTGCCGATGAAACAACAGTGGTAGGCCTGATCACCGACAACGATGAGACAGCCTATAGGGAGGAGGTCAGAGACCTGGCCATGTGGTGCCAGGATAACAACCTCTCCCTCAACGTGATCAAGACAAAGGAGATGATTGTGGACTACAGGAAAAGAAGGACTGAGCACGCCCCCATTCTCATCGACGGGGCTGTAGTGGAGCAGGTTGAGAGCTTCAAGTTCCTTGGTGTCCACATCACCAACAAACTATCATGGTCCAAACACAGCAAGACAGTCGTGAAGAGGGCATGACAAAGCCTATCCCCCCTCAGGAGACTGAAAAGATTTGGCATGGGTCCTCAGAACCTCAAAAAGTTATACAGCTGCACCATCGAGAGCATCCTGACTGGTTGCATCACTGCCTGGTATGGCAACTGCTCGGCCTCCGACCGCAAGGCACTACAGAGGGTAGTGCGTACGGCCCAGTACATTACTGGGGCCAAGCTTACCTGCCATCCAGGACCGCACGGCTAGCGGTACCGGAGCGCCAAGTCTAGGTCCAAAAGGCTTCTTAACGACTTCTACCCCCAAGCCTTAAGACTCCTGAACAGCTAATCAAATTGCTACCCAGACTTTTTGCATTGTGCCCACCCCCTCTTTTACGCTGCTGCTACTCTCTGTTTATTATCTATGCATATTCACTTTAACTATACCTACATGTACATATTACCTCAATTACCTCGACTAACCGGTGTCCCCACACATTGACTCGGTACCGGTACCCCCTGTATATAGCCTCGCTACTGTTATTTTTACTGTTATTTTACTGCTTTTATTTATTACCCATCTATTGTTTACTTAACACTTATTTTTCTTAAAACTGCATTGTTGGTTAAGGGCTTGTAAGTAAGCATTTCACTGTAAGGTCTACACCTGTTGTATTTGACGCATGTGACAAATACAATTGTATTTTATTTGATTATAATACATTTAGTTTGAACAGGCTTCCTGATAGCTCTCAGATTGCTTTATGTTTTATGGCTGAACTCATCTATGTCACGATCGTTATAGGAACCGGACCAAGGCGCAAGCGTGATAGGCGTACATCTTTTAATGAGTACTTTACACAAACAACAAAACGATACGTGAAGTCTAAAGGTTCACCAACACAAACCAATACAGAACAAGATCCCACAATAAACTAGTGCCAACCGGCTGCCTAAGTATGGTTCCCAATCAGAGACAACGAGAATCAGCTGCCTCTGATTGGGAACCACCCTGGCCAACATAGAAAACAACGATCTAGAACAGAAACCTAGAAAACTTAACATAGAAACTAACACCCTGGCCCAACATTAAAGAGTCCCCAGAGCCAGGGCATGACAGTACCCCCCCCCAAAGGCGCGGACTGCGACCGCGCCAACCAAACTCAAGAGGGTAGGGGCCGGGTGGGCATTCCGCCTCGGAGGCGGATCCGGCTCCGGGCGTGACCACCACTCTCTCGCTACCCCCCCCAGTAGCGCCCCTGGTCCGGTCTGGCCCCGCTGGCCGGAGCTGGACTGGACACCGGTGGAGCGGATTGCTCAGGCTCCGGTGTGGAGCAGCTGACCGGTGCCGGACCAGGCACCGGTGGAACAGGCACGGGCCGTGCCGGACTGGACACACGCACCACTGGCTTGGTGCGGGGAGCAGGAACGGGCCGGACCGGGCTGACGACGCGCACCACTGGCTTGGTGCGGGGAGCAGGAACGGGCCGGACCGGGCTGACGACGCGCACCACTGGCTTGGTGCGGGGAGCAGGAACGGGCCGGACCGGGCTGGCGATGCGCACCACTGGCTTGGTGCGGGGAGCAGGAACAGGCCGGACCGGGCTGGCGACGCGCACCACTGGCTTGGTGCGGGGAGCAGGAACAGGCCGGACCGGGCTGGCGACGCGCACCACTGGCCTGGTGCGGGGAGCGGGAACGGGCCGGACCGGGCTGACGACGTGCACCACTGGCTTGGTGCGGGGAGCAGGAACAGGCCGGACCGGGCTGGCGACGCGCACCACTGGCCTGGTGCGGGGGGCGGGAACAGGCCGGACCGGGCTGACAACGCGCACCACTGGCTTGGTGCAGGGAGCGGGAACAGGCCGGGCCGGGCTGGCAACGCGCACCACAGGCTTGGTGCGAGGGACAGGAACAGGCCGGACCGGGCTGGCGACGCGCACCACAGGCTTGGTGCGAGGGGCAGGAACAGGCCGGACCGGGCTGGCGACGCGCACCACAGGCTTGGTGCGAGGGACAGGAACAGGCCGGGCCGGGCTGGCGACGCGCACCACAGGCTTGGTGCGGGGAGCAGGAACAGGCCGGGCCGGGCTGGCGATGCGCACCACAGGCTTGGTGTGGGGAGCAGGAACGGGCCGGACCGGGTTGGCGCCGTACCTCCACTCTCGCCAGGGCCTTAACTTTTGCCCATGGCCCTTTGCCCGCAAACATGTCCTCCCAAGACCACCATTCGCCCACCTGGGTCATCGCCAACTTCTCCAGTTCCTTTCCCGGTGTCTGCTCCTGAACACGCTGCTTGGTCCTTCTTTGGTGGGATCTTCTGTCACGATCGTTATAGGAACCGGACCAAGGCGCAGCGTGATAGGCGTACATCTTTTAATGAGTACTTTACACAAACAACAAAACGATACGTGAAGTCTAAAGGTTCACCAACACAAACCTATACAGAACAACATCCCACAATAAACTAGTGCCAACCGGCTGCCTAAGTATGGTTCCCAATCAGAGACAACGAGAATCAGCTGCCTCTGATTGGTAACCACCCTGGCCAACATAGAAAACAACGATCTAGAACAGAAACCTAGAAAACTAAACATAGAAACTAACACCCTGGCTCAACATTAAAGAGTCCCCAGAGCCAGGGCGTGACAATCTAGTTGCATAGTACAGATGTACCCAAGGGGGGCTCAGTGGACTATGGTTGTATGATGAGTAACCTGAGATCTAAAGAATTGTATTATCTCCCACAGCCAATGCCTAGACTTAAGCTCAGTGGGATATTTCAATTTTGAGGCACACAGATTTATTGCTGTGGTTCTCAACTCTGAAATTACTTTTGGGTACTCTCTACATAGAACTCAGGCTGATCTGTTGTCTGTATCAGTGTGTATCATCATGCGTCATATTCATCTCAGTCACCCAGCAGTTCACTGGCCTTTATAATCAGCAGAAAACGAACTTTGCTGCTCTGAAATACTGTTTTAAAACCCAGACCTCAATAAGGTTATTGATTTATATGATGTTTATTCTACATGGTTCCGCCTTCCCAAATGACCCTGTTTTAGGGGAGACGTAATTTGTGTGTGAGTGGATCTCTCTCTCTCTCTCTCTCTCTCTCTCTCTCTCTCTCTCTCTCTCTCTGTCTCTCTCCCTCCCTCCCTCCCTCCCTCCTCTCTCATCTCTCTATCGATGTTCTGTCTGTGTAATGCCAGTCGTGACAGGCTTGATTTGCAGTCTGGTTAAATTAACGCCTTCTCAGGGTCAGGGAATTAATGCCTTCTCAGAGACATTTAAATCTCCCTTTCCGTGTCACAGCAGCAGTCCGATATGGAGGAGGAGAAATATTCTCTCTGCTGGCTGTTTGTCAGTCTGTCTGCTACCAAGTTTACTTTTCTAACCTCGTGACAGTTTAAAGTAATGTGAATGAATTGGAAAGGCAACATATAAAATCACAATATCGGATCTCTCCCATTCATGTGATGTAAACTCATCTCAACATTATAGACCACTTTTGGAGTTCTGAAAATGTCAGGCAAACTTTGATTTGGAAGTAATCTATCACTTTACCGTATGATACCCTGATAGAGCTACTCTAGTATAAAGGCATTAAATGAAGCGTTCTTGCTTTCATGAGGCTTTATTCATTCAATACATCCATGCTTTGATAGTCAGGATCAGTATCCTTTCCTTGTCTTTAGAAGCTGAATTCAGTCTCTGTCCCTGTCCTCTCTGTTCTTCACCATCCACTCTCTGTGCTAATGTCTGATTACTCAGCTTGGAAGCAGATATTTCAAACATTCCTAATACCCGCCTGTGTGTGTGTGTGTGTGTGTTTGTATTTTAGTGTGTGTGTGTGTCAGTGTCTGCTAGTTGACCCCTGTATACAGTGTAATCCTGGACACGGCCGTTTGGGGGAAATCTCTGAGCGCTGCCAGTAAACACTCACAGCAGGGGGGAGCCTGCACACACACACACACACACACACACACACACACACACACACACACACACACACACACACAGCATATCCGATTAGGGTGTCTGGCTGGGGCCCTGTCCCAGTCTCAGTGTAAAGTCACCCCAGTAGGGCTGTAGGACAGATTGTCTATTACCCTTTAACCAGTCACTGAAGAGCTATGCCATCTACACAGTCTGCTCATTACTGGAACAGAGACTCCATTCACTCAGTATCAGGGATATCTCTTCTCCCCGCTAACATATTCTTCTAATGGTGGTGCCAGTTTTCATACTGAAATGTTTTAATAGTTTTGTCAGTTAATATACTCCATACTATTTCAAACAGTTACTCCAGTACAGTTGATGTGGAGACACTGTCTCTAGTGTTAGGTCGTTCCTCGACCATGAGACTGAACGTGAGGTGTGGGGAATCTCCTTATGCTTCTGCCTGATGATGATGGATGGTTTTGGAATAAATATGTAATACTTTTATCGATTTCTAGAATCCAACCATTATTAAAACCACTGTGACCTTCATCAGATTGTCACTGAGGATAAGTATTATCAGACCATTTATATGGCTACCAAAACAGTAGAGCACAGATCTAAGACAGAGCAGAAGTTTTGTTTAGTCTGAAGTGTTAAAGGCTCACTGCAGTCAAAAACATGATTTTCCTGTGTTTTATATGTATTTCCACATTATGAGGTTGGAATAATACTGTGAAATTGTAAAAATTATGATAATGGCCTTTTAGTGCAAGAGCTGTTTGAAAAGAACACCTGTTGTGCTGGACTTCCTCTTTAAGAACACAACGTCCTGTGAGAGGGTCATAGGGGAGCCAAGCTGTCAATCTAACCACAGGTTCAATCTGAGGGGTACTGTGTGTGTGTGTTTGTGCTTGTGTGTGTTCGTGTATGTTCGTGTGTGTTTCGGTGTACATGTGTTTATGAAGTGTGTGATTGTTGCCCCCAGGCATACTGGTTGCATGCAGCTGTGTGTGTGTTTGTGCACCACTGTGTATACAGTATATGCATGTGTGTGTGTGTATTTGACCATTAGCCTTTGATCTCGTTCACATGGGATCATGGTGCTCTATTCAGGGCATATCTAAATCTTCTTTCCCTTCATCCTCTCTCTCTGGTTCTGTTTCATTAGCCATACCACTTTGACAGACAGAGCCCTGGCCCTGCATCAGAATCACAGCTGTACCTGCTAATCACCAACACTGCCCCCGCATGCAGCTAAGTACACCCAGCCTGAATGCTAATACTTAGACTATAGCGCTGTAGTTAGCATATAGAATGCTAATGCCTATATGCTCAGAGACATCTAGTATCAGTGTCGTACCCGGCTCCACGAAGGGGCAAAAGAAGGCTTAGCCCCTTCAGTTGAAACTTGTGCACCCTCAGTTTTAGTTCAAACATTTTCAAATGATTGAGTGACAGGTTGGTGCAAAATCTGTATCTCCGCTGTGTCAGCACAGTGGACGATGTGTGTAGGGAGGCTATGGAAAGCCACTGGGGCGCAGGGTTTTCGTTAGCGGCTTTTGGCACGATAAAATAAATGAAAAGCCAATAAATAAATGTGTACCCGGCCAAATTGTCCGGGCGGCCCTGCTGCTGAGGAGAGAGAGAAAGCAAGAGAAGAGCCTTGGCCTAGGCTACTTAGTGTTGATTGCGAAGATGGAGGCCTTTTTCATTGAAGTAAAATGAAAGTTAGAGACTATGCCTATAGTGAAAAGCCTACAAGGCTCCAGACTGCGACCATTTAGTCACAATTTGCGACCGTTTGACACCTGGCTGTGGGAGTAAAATGTTTTATTGGTTGCATCGGTGCGGGCTGCACATTCATTCACCTCACTAAAAACGTCCTATTTTTTAGGAGGCTAAAACCATGATTTGGTCAAACAGTAAAGTAAATTATCCTCATGATTCCTGTAATGAAAGTGTCTGCCTGCCTGCCTGCCCCTGTACCTGTTTCACTGGGGCCTGCTGCTGTGTCGAGCAAGCCATTCTCTCTCCTGCTCAAGGAGAAAGAAAAGTGTTCTGATTGTTTAACATTAAAAAATCAAATTGCTGGGAAAACACAGCTATCCTGTTGTCTTGGATGGGGAGAGGATGTTCTCAGGATTCTGTAGCTATACTTTTTTTTCAGCAACACTCAATTATGAGATTGTCATTGAAATTACCACCAGGGACACCTGAAGTCAATATTAAATGAATAATTATTCATTATCAGCAAGCTGGAGAGGTTTCAACAAACTCAATGCACCAAGTAGTACACCTCTGTCAGGAGCTCCATCAGGGCAGTCCCGTTAGTTCTCTTATATACTGCTTACACAGACAAGTTATATTTACATTATTCATTATTCATAATTAATTCATCATTAACGTTTGGTTCATGCATGTGACCGACCAATACCTCACGAGGCTTCTTCTGTCCAAGCTGAGACCTTGAAACTGAGACACCCCTTTTGGTTCTCAAAACAATGTTCTGAGTGTACTGCCAAATTGCATTATACTGATAGTGAGGATTCCTCCCAGGCCCGATCAATCATTCACTTGCATGAACCCAGTCGAATTGGTTATTAGAAAAGCACAAACATAACATTTTCCTTCACAAGCTCAATAGCAACTATTTTACAATGATATTTCATATGGCTTTGAGATATGGAGCACGCAAAATAGGCATTGGCCATTGCGAGTGCATAGGCCTCATTGGACGGTAGGCTACAACTGCAAAAAAAAAAAAACATTAAATGTACTGTTAGATTAATACATGGCTAGTATGAGTGTGTATTATCTTTAGAGTTAGTGATCTAGCTAATGTGCTTTGAGTTTCCACTTACTAAGGTGGCGAGCCGACTAGGTGAAAAATCTGTCGATGTGCCCTTGAGCAAGGCACTTAACTTGAATTGCTCCTGTAAGTCGCACTGGATAAGAGCGTCTGCTAAATGACTAAAATGTAAATGTAAATGTGAATTAGCCCCAAATAAATTAGCCTGATATTGGAGCACATAAAGATGTAGGCAAATTAACCCAAAAAAATTCAGAAAATATTCTGGAGCTTTAAAATAACATTAAAATATAACAACAATAGCATGACTGTCTACCCACAATGCATGATAATCACTGGATTAGGTCACACATTAAAATATTTTGAATCACAACATCACAAGATTATGAAGTAATTTATTTATTAAATACCATCATAGTAGACTATTACATTTTTTAATAAAGCACTGTGAATGACTTTATAACATGATAGGCCTAGAAATGTTTCTATTGCATGATGCAGAGAAAAAAAATTGGTGCGACCAAATCATGTGCTGGTGCCACCAACTGAAAAACTTAGTGGCACCAATGCCACCAGTGGAAAATGTTAGTCCTGAGCCCTGCTTCAAGGGGAATGTCATCTCTATGGAAACATTTTAATATTGTAGTGGACAAAGATAGAAGAATGTTGGTGCAGCTAAAGCAGGCTATTGTGCAACTCGCTATTCAGGTAGAATGCACATTTTATTTATTTATAATCATTTGTTTTATTATTTTTGTATATCATTGTTATTATTGTAGGCCTATTTATTTATCCAAACCAGTTCTTTAAATATGCAAAACATGTTTTGTTTCATTCTGTTGAGACATTTTGTTGGTTAAATTAAGTTCGATATGTCTTTTTAATTGTGTGCTCCATATTTAGTTTAACATAGGTTATAAGTAGGCCTTTTATAAGAAATATCATTAGCCTATTGCGGTCATTCTTTGGGTATGGTAGGCACTAGCCTTTCTAGGTAATTGCTGCAATATAGCCTGTTCAAAACTTTAGTGAAGGTTTAAACCAGTTCACAGGTGTTTTGTTTCATTCTGTTCAGCCATTTTCTTTGGCCAAATTAAGTTCCAACTGTAATGTTGTATTATCCCTATAAACAATGGCTTGATATACTTTTGATATTACCCTAATGAAGTTTAGAAACTTTTATGAAGGTTTGGTGTGATAATACTGCAGGCCTATGGTATGAAGGCAGTGCACACATGTGCTCCAAATGACTCGGACAGTTGAACTTGAGGTGTGGAAGAATGTTTTAGGCCTACCAGAGTTACTCCTATAATCGAACAATATAATGCTTATCTTTATAAAATTAACGAATTAGCCTCCTTCTGTACTCCTATATCTGTATAACAGAAACAGTAGCCTATCTGACAAGTATAAACAAAATGAATGTCCGTGTCGTAGCATGCGCTGGCATCTCGCTCGCTCTCTCTCTCTCTCTCTCTCTCTCTCTCTCTCTGCTTCTCTTCCTTTATACAGTGGACGTCTAAACCAATAGGCCTATCCATTTTTGTTTTAGGAAAGTAAAAACCAATAAATCTATAGGCTATAAAGTTTTGCATATGTTACAGATGGAAACACAAGGAATAGTGTTTTTGTATATAGTTCTAGGCTGTTTTTAAGGACACATAAATGTGACTCTTCTAAAACAGTAAGAAACAGTATAGCTGGTTGGTTTTTATAAAAATCTTGCTTTAGTTTGTAGGCCGCTGTCCATGGACGTGTACTCAGAGCATGTGCTGACCAGCTGGCAAGTCTCTTCACTGACATTTTCAACTTCTCCCTGACCCAGTCTGTAATAACTACATGTTTCAAGCAGACCACCATAGTCCCTGTGCCCAAGAACACCATGGTAACGCCCCGTAGCACTCACATCTGTAGCCATGAAATGCTTTGAAAGGCTGTTCATGGCTCACATCAACACTATCATCCTAGACACCCTGTACCCACTCCAATTCGCATACCGCCCCAACAGATCCACAGATGATGTCATTTCTATTGCACTCCACACTGCCCTTTCCGACTTGGACGAAAGGAACACTACGTGAGAAGGCTGTTCATTGACTACAGCTCAGCGTTCAACACCATAGTGCCCTCGAAGCTCATCACTAAGCTAAGGTCCCTGGTACTGAACACCTCCCTCTGCAACTGGGTCCTGGATTTCCTGACGAGCAGCCCCCAGGTGGTGAGGGTAGGCAACAATACATCCGCCATGCTGACCCCCTCAGGGATGCATGCTTAGTCCCCTCCTGTACTCCCTGTTCACCCACGACTGCATGGCTGCGCATGACTCCAACACCATCATTAAGTTTGCCGACGACACGACGGTGGTAGGCCTGATCACAGACGGCGATGAGACAGCTTATAGGGAGGAGGTCAGAGACCTGGCAGTGTGGTGCCAGAACAACAACCTCTCCCTCAACGTCAGTAAGACAGAGGAGCTGATCGTGGACTACAGGAAACAGAGGGCCAAGCACGCCCCCATTCACATCGAAGGGGCTGTAGTGGAGCGGGTCAAGAGCTTCAAGTTCCTCGGTGTCCACATCACTAAGGATCTATCATGGTCCACACACACCAACACAGTCATGAAGAGGGCACAACAACACCTCTTCCCCTTCAGGAGGCTGAAAAGATTCGGCATGGGCCTTCAGATCCTCAAAAGGTTCTACAGCTGCACCATCAAGAGCATCCTGACTGGCTGTATCACCGCTTGGTATGGCAATTGCTTGGCATCCGACCGCAAGGAACTACAGAGGGTAGTGCGTACGGCCCAGTACATCACTGGGGCCGAGCTCCCGGTCATCCAGGACCTCTATACCAGACGGTGTCAGAGGAATGCCCAAAAAACTGTCAAAGACTTCAGCCACCCAAGCCACAGACTTTTCTCTCTGCTACCACACGGCAAGCGATACCAATGCACCAAGTCTGGAACCAACAGGACCCCGAACAGCTTCTACCCCCAAGCCATGAGACTTCTAAACAAGACTGCTAAATAGCTAATCAAATGGCTACCCGGACTAACTGCATTGACCCTTTTTTGCACTAACTCTCTTTTGCACTGACTCCAGTGGTGTAAAGTACTTAAGTAGTACTTAAGTAGTACTTTACAGTATATCTACGTAAGTAATTTTTTGCAGTATCTGTACTTTACTTTACTATTTATATTTTTGACACATTTTACTGTTACTTCACTACATTCCTAAAGAAAATAATATAATTTTTACTACATTTTCCCTGACACCCAAAAGTACTTGTTACAATTTGAATGCTTAGCAAGATAGGAAAATTGTCCAATTCACGCACTTATCAGGAGAACATCCTGGTCATCCCTACTGCCTCTGATCTGGCGGACTTACTAAACACACATGTTTCTTTTGTAAATGATGTGTTGGAGTGTGCCCCTGGCTATCCGTAAATTAAAAACACAAGAAAATGTTACCGTCTGGTGTGCTTAATATAAGTAATTTGAATTTGAAAGTATATTAGCAATAACATTTACTTTTGATACTTAAGTATATTTAAAATCAAAAACTTTTACACTTTTACTCAAGTAGTATTTTACTGGGTGACTTTCACTTTTACCTGAGTCATTTTCTATTACGGTATCTTTACTTTTACTCAAGTATGACAATTTGGTACTTTTCCACCACTGACTGACTCTATGCCCACACACTCACACATACTTACACCCCACACACACACACACACACACACACACACACACACACACACACACACACACACACACACACACACACACACACACACACACACACACACACACACATATATATAGTTTGGTGGAAATCCCCATCAACTGAGAATGAGTCACCATTTATTAGGGTGTAAACATTATCCAACCATTATGTAGAAATTATGTTGAGTATAATAATCAACTACATTTATCAATCTTACTCCAATATTATGTAAATAAATGCAACAGGCCCTGTACATCTCTGGAGGAATCTAGTCAAGACAGCGAGCCTTGCATCACCTCTCAGTATGACTATAATGAACATGTGTCTAACGTGCACCTTATGCAGTTATTCAGAGACTAGATACAAATAGCTAATCCTGGCGACCAATGTTCTAGCATTAATTTATTGAGGCATGCTGTCACGATTGTATACGGAAGAGACGGACCAAGGCGCAGCGTGATAAGCGTACATATTTATTAGTACTTAACACACGAACAAAAACAACAAACAAACGATACGTGAAGTCCTAGGTTACCAAAACAAACCTTAACGGAACAAGATCCCACCCCGACTAGTGCCAAACAGGCTGCCTAAGTATCGTCCCCAATCAGAGACAATGAGCTACAGCTGCCTCTGATTGGGAACCACCCTGGCCAACATAGATCTAAACGATCTAGAACAAAAACATAGAAAACTAAACATAGAACCTACACACCCTGGCTCAACATTTAAGAGTCCCTGGAGCCAGGGCGTGACAGTACCCCCCCCCCCCCCCCCCCAAAGGCGCGGACTGCGACCGCGCCACACAAACACAACAGGGTAGGGGCCGGGTGGGCATTCCGCCTCGGATGCGGATCCGGCTCCGGGCGTGACCACCACCTTCTCTCCACCTCCCCGTTGCGCCCCTGGTCTGGTCCCGCTGACTGGAGCTGGACCCGACCACGGTGGATCAAACCTTACCGGCTCCGGACTGGAGCCGCTGGCCAGAGCTGGACTGGACACCGGTGGAGCGGATTGCTCTGGTTCCGGAGTGGATCCGCTGACTGGAGTTGGACCGGACCCCGGTGGAGCGGATTGCTCTGGCTCCGGAGTGGAGCAGCTGACCGGTGCCGACACAGGCACCGGTGGAACAGGCACGGGCCGTGCCGGACTGGACACACGCACCAATGGCTTGGTGCGGGGAGCAGGAACGGGCCGGACCGGGCTGACGACGCGCACCACTGGCTTGGTGTGGGGAGCAGGAACGGGCCGGACCGGGCTGACGACGCGCACCACTGGCTTGGTGCGGGGAGCAGGAACGGGCCGGACCGGGCTGATGACGCGCACCACTGTCTTGGTGCGAGGGACAGGAACAGGCCGGACCGGGCTGGCGACGCGCACCACTGGCTTGGTGCGAGGGACAGGAACAGGCCGGACCGGGCTGGCGATGCGCACCACTGTCTTGGTGCGAGGGACAGGAACAGGCCGGGCTGGACTGGGAACACGCACCACTGGCTTGGTGCGGGGAGCCGGAACGGGCCGGGCTGGACTGGGTTACACGCACCACTGGCTTGGTGCGGGGAGCCGGAACGGGCCGGGCCGGACTGTGGACACGCACCACTGGCTTGGTGCGGGGAGCAGGAACAGGCCGGGCTGGACTGGGAACACGCACCACTAGCTTGGTGCGGGGAGCCGGAACGGGCCGGACTGTAGACACGCACCACTGGCTTGGTGCGGGGAGCAGGAACAGGCCAGGCTGGACTGGGAACACGCACCACTATCTTGGTGCGGGGAGCCGGAACGGGCCGGGCCGGACTGTGGAGGCGGACTAGAGGTCTGGAGCGGAGAGCTGACACAACCCGTCCTGGATGAATGCCTATTTCCACACAATATGTGTGAGGCATCAGCACAGGACGTACGGGGCTGTGCACTCGTACTGGCGCTACAGCACGTGGCACTGGCGCAGGATATACGGGACCGAGGATGCGTACTGGAGACCACAAGCGTTGAGCCGGCACACCCCGTCCTGGCTGCATGCTCATCTTTGCACGACACATGCGTGGTGCTAGCACAGGACATACAGGACTGTGCCGGAACACTCGTGGCACAGTACGTGGCTCCGCATAACACGGAGCCTGCCCAGTCTCACGCTTCCTAGCCTGAGTACGGGGAGTTGGCTCTGCTCTAACTCTAGGCTCCGCCAACCACCCTTTTAGCCCCCCCCAAAAAAAATATTGGGGCTGTCTCTCGGGCTTCCTCCTCGGCCGGTACCCTCTGCGTTGCCGCTGCTCCTCTCTGTAGCGCGCCTCCACAGTCTCCTCCCAAGGACGGCGATCCATTCCGGCCTGAATCTCTTCCCAAGTCCAGGATCCCTTCCCGTCCAGGATCTCCTCCCAAGTCCAGGCTGTCTGTTCCTGGACACGCTGCTTGGTCCTCTTTTGGTGGGATCTTCGGTATACGATCGTGACACATGCAGATCATAGATGTCTTGGTGGTACCCAAGCTTGTGCTATGTATAGTGTAAATAACAACTACTAATAGGCCTACTAAATTATAAGTGTATAGTCAATCAAAGATTTACTTTGTAAAACGAGGAATGCATTTACTTAATTCAACTAACATAATTTATTAGTCACAAAATAATTAATACTCAATCAATTACAGTGTACATGAAATACATGATACATTACAGACTACTCAGAGTAAATGACTATCACCAATAGACTAAGACTTAACGTGGTTACAAGTGTCTTCAGTTCAGAATCATCTCTAAGTGTCACGCCCTGACCTATAGAACTCTAGTTTGTTATGTCAGGGTGTGGAAATCTATGTTAGATATTCTATGTTTATGTTCTAGTGTTCTATGTCTGGCCGGGTATGATTCCCAATCAGAGGCAGCTGTCGCTTGTTGTCTCTGATTGGGGATCATACTTAGGTAGCCTATTGCCTACTGTGTATTGTGGGATCTTGTTCCTGTTAGGCTTGTATGTGTATAGCCCTTTGGACTTCATGTTACGTTGTTTCTTGTTTTGTTGAATGTTTATTCAGTTAATAAACATGTACGCTTTTCACGCTGCACCTTGGTCCGACCCGTCTCTCAACGTTCGTGACAGAAGATCCCACCAAACGAGGACCAAGCAGCGTGGCCAGGAGCAGACATCCTGGACATGGGAGGAGCTCCTCTATGGTAAGGGATCTTGGACATGGGAGGAGATCCAGGCTGGGATGGATCGCCGTCCTTGGGAACAGACAGAGGAAGCCCGGGTAGGAGAAGAGCAATGGCGACACCGACGGCGCCGGCCTAGGAGGAAGCCCGAGAGGCAGCCCCAATAAAAATGTTTTGCGGGGCTAAAGGGGTGGTCGGGGATCGAGAGAGAAGAGCCCTGACCACTGCACCCGGTGGGGTTCCAGTTGGAGTCCCTACGACCATGGGAACAGGAATGGGAACAGTTTTACACTGAGGAGTCGGAGGATGACGATGACGATGAGTTTCTGTTCCCTAACTCGTGGGGGCTCCCGGAGGAGTCCTCACTGGAGGAGGATTGGGCACGGAGAGTAAAGGACTGGTACAGTAGTAGACCTCCAGCACCGGTTTCCAGTCCGGTACGCCTCGTGCCTGCTTTTCGCACCAAGCCAGTGGTGCGTGCTCCCAGTCCGGTAAGGTCCGTACCTGCTCCTCGCACCAAGCCAGTGGTGCGTGCTCCCAGTCCGGGAAGGTCCGTACCTGCTCCCCGCACCAAACCAGTGGTGCGTGTCTCCAACCTGGTACGGCCCGTACCTGCTCCCCGCACCAAACCAGTGGTGCGTGTCTCCAGTCCGGCCCGGCCCGTACCTGCTCCCCGCACCAAACCAGTGGTGCGTGTTCCCAGTCCGGCCCGACCCGTACCTGCTCCTCGCACCAAACCAGTGGTGCGTGTTCCCAGTCCGGTACGACCCGTACCTGCTCCTCGCACCAAACCAATGGTGCATGTTCCCAGTCCGGCCCGGCCCGTTCCTGCTCCTCGCACCAGACCTGTGGTGCGTGTCTCCAGTCCGGCCCGGCCCGTTCCTGCTCCTCGCACCAGACCAGATGTCTGCTACTTCATATGTATATACTGTATTCTAGTCAAGTGTCATCCAATACAACTACTGCTGTACACACCTTTTCTATTCATATACTGTCCATAATGTTTATACACACCATCATATACATATATATTTATATTCCGGACTCTGACAATGCTGGTTCTAATATTTCTATGTTTCTTAATTTCTTTCTTTTACATTTTTTGATTTGTATTGTTAGGTTTTACTGCACTGTTGGATAAGAAACATAAGCATTTCGCTACACCCACAATAACATCTGCAAAATATGTGTACGCAATCAATACAATTTTATTTAATTGATTTTTTGTTTACTAGGCCTACTACTTGGTACTGCTATTTTGTTCTGTTCTCATTCATTCATTCGCATTCGCAGTTGTCGGTATTCTAAGCCAAACTGATATTCAGTATTTTTGTTTGCATGCATGAATAACTAGGCTACTACTTTCAGCATTTAATTTGCATTATTTTGGTAAGACAGCTGTGTGTACGGCTGCATTCACATAGGCTGATTGTAATAGGTGAATTACCCTATCTATCTTGTAGCCTATATTCATTACCAAAACGGCCTTGCTTTAGTGTGTAGGGCGCTGTCCATTGAGCTGATACAGCGCAGCGGAGATTGCCATGAAATCTGTAGCCTACCTGTCACTTCAAAAGCACTCAATGATCTTGGAGTATTGGCATTTGAACTTTATGTTTATTGTGGTCTAGTGTGATATAAGCAGGATTCAATATAATTCCAATGCAAGAACCCCCCAAAATTGTGCCCCCTCGCCGATTTTTGTTAGACAGACATGCTGTTGTGTCTGGGTCAGATGCCAGGGGGATGTTTCTGACAAAAGAACAGGAGTTTAGTTCTCCCCCACTATCTCCCCCACTGTCTCCCCCTGCCTCCACTAGGACCCATACAGACCCATGTTAGACAGAGAGGCTGTTGTGTTGGGGTCAGACACCAGGGGAATGTTCCTGAGGAGAAGACAGTTGTTTTTGTCTCTCCACTGTCTCCCCCATGTCTTACTCTTTCCATGTATTAGATTTCCCAGATTCATAATGACGCTATCACTCACAATTTATTTAGACATGCATGGACATGTTTCCCCATTACATCACGCCATGCTCAGCATGACGTCTAATGATAGGATGATAGGATCTCAATACATGAGCAACCACACACAGCTCTGTTGGAAGACTCTTAGTATAGTGTAGAGGAAATAGCTCCTTAATATCCCCTCTGTTTCATATCGATCTGACAAAAGAGAAAATGGAAAGATTGCTCCAGGATGGACAGAACTATTAAGGGGCTCGGGGAGAGCGAGAGCTCCAAGAAAAACCCTGCATTTATCAGTCTAGTGGTCTGGGCTAGTGGAGCTTGTTCACATGGGATCATGGTGCTCTAATCAGGGCATATCTAAATCTCCTCTCCTCTCCTCTCCTCTCCTTTCATCTCCTCTCCCTGGTTCTGTTTCATTAGCGGTACTCTGTGACAGACAGATCCCTGGCCTGGCCTGCATCAGAATCTAGAACTCTACCTGCTAATCACCAACACTGCCCCCGCAACCAGCTAAGCACACCCAGCCTGAATGCTAATACTTAGACTATAGCGCTGTAGTTAGCATATAGAATGCTAATGTCTATGCTCAGACACATCTAGTATCAGCGTACCCTTACAAGTTAAAATATTGGTGGTAAAAAATGGAAAATGCAAAAACTAACCCTCAAACGGGCAACCTTCCAAAAACATCCAGTGAACTTCTAGGCTTAGGCCTTGGTGATAATTCACTTCCATGTTCCCTCTCTCATCTCTCTACTGTGTTAAATGTAGGGATGCTATAGCCCTGGCTAGGCCTGAGAGAGGCACTAGTGTTACTGTATGTCTCCTCCTTAGTGCTCAATCCCTACGGATATCACATTGTTAACGTTAACATGAATATCACATTAACCATAGCCAGGCCTGCTGCGGGATAGGCATTCCAATAATGTACTAGCTAGCTATAACTAGTAGTGATGGGGGAAAATAATCGATACAGTTACAGTGAGGGAAAAAGTATTTGATCCCCTGCTGATTTTGTAAGTTTGCCCACTGACAAAGACATGATCAGTCTATAATTTTAATGGTAGGTTTATTTGAACAGTGAGAGACAGAATAACAACAAAACAATCCAGAAAAACGCTTGTCAAAAATGTTATAAATTGATTTGCATTTTAATGAAGGAAATAAGTATTTGACCCCTCTGCAAAACATTACTTAGTACTTGGTGGCAAAATCCTTGTTGGCAATCACAGAGGTCAGACATTTCTTGTAGTTGGCCACCAGGTTTGCACACATCTCAGGAGGGATTTTGTCCCACTCCTCTGCAGATCTTCTCCAAGTCATTAAGGTTTCGAGGCTGACGTTTGGCAACTCGAACCTTCAGCTCCCTCCACATATTTTCTAGGGATTAAGGTCTGGAGACTGGCTAGGCCACTCCAGGACCTTAACGTGCTTTTTCTTGGCCACTCCTTTGTTGCCTTGACCGTGTGTTTTGGGTCATTGTCATGCTGGAATACCCATCCACAACCCATTTTCAATGCCCTGGCTGAGGGAAGGAGGTTCTCACCCAAGATTTGACGGTACATGGCCCTGTCCATTGTCCCTTTGAAGTTGTCCTTTCCCCTTAGCAGAAAAACACCCCCAAAGCATAATGTTTCCACCTCCATGTTTGACAGTGGGGATGGTGTTCTTGGGGTCATAGGCAGCATTCCTCCTCCTTCAAACACGGCGAGTTGAGTTGATGCCAAAGAGCTCCATTTTGGTCTCATCTGACCACAACACTTTCACCCAGTTCTCCTCTGAATCATTCATATGTTCCTTGTCAAACTTCAGACGGGCATGTATATCTGCTTTCTTGAGCAGGGGGACCTTGCGGGCGCTGCAGGATTTCAGTCCTTCACGGCGTAGTGTGTTACCAATTGTTTTCTTGGTGATTATGGTCCCAGCTGCCTTGAGATCATTGACAAGATCCTCCAGTGTAGTTCTGGGCTGATTCCTCACCGTTCTCATAATCATTGCAACTCCACGGGGTGAGATCTTGCATGGAGCCCCAGGCCGAGGGAGATTGACAGGTCTTTTGTGTTTCTTCCATTTGCGAATAATCACACCAACTGTTGTCACCTTCTCACCAAGCTGCTTGGCGATGGTCTTGTAGCCCATTCCAGGCTTGTGTAGGTCTACAATCTTGACCCTGACATCCTTGGAGAGCTCTTTGGTCTTGGCCATGGTGGAGAGTTCGGAATCTGATGGATTGATTGCTTTTGTGGACAGGTGTCTTTTATACAGGTAACAAGCTGAGATTAGGAGCACTCCCTTTAAGAGTGTGCTCCTAATCTCAGCTCGTTACCTGTATAAAAGACACCTGGGAGACAGAAATCTTTCTGATTGCGAGGGGGTCAAATACTTATTTCCCTCATTATTTTTTATTTATTTATTTATTTTTATTTCACCTTTATTTAACCAGGTAAGCCAGTTGAGAACAGGTTCTCATTTACAACTGCGACCTGGCCAAGATAAAGCAAAGTAGTGCAATAAAAACAACACAGAGTTACATATGGGGTAAAAAACATAAAGTCAGAAATACAACAGAAAATATATATACAGTGTGTGCAAATGTAGCAAGTTATGGAGGTAAGGCAATAAATAGGCTATAGTGCAGAATAATTACAATAGTATTAACACTGGAATGCTAGATGTGCAAGAGATTATGTGCAAATAGAGATACTGGGGTGCAAAAGAGCAAAATAAATAACAATATAGGGATGAGGTAGTTGGGTGGGCTAATTTCAGATGGGCTGTGTACAGGTGCAGTGATCGGTAAGGTGCTCTGACAACTGATGCTTAAAGTTATTGAGGGAGATAAGAGTCTCCAGCTTCAGAGATTTTTGCAATTCGTTCCAGTCATTGGCAGCAGAGAACTGGAAGGAATGGCGGCCAAAGGAGGTGTTGGCTTTGGGAATGACCAGTGAGATATACCTGCTGGAGCGCAGACTACGGGTGGGTGCTGCTATGGTGACCAATGAGCTAAGATAAGGCGGGGATTTGCCTAGCAGTGATTTATAGATGGCCTGGAGCCAGTGGGTTTGACGACGAACATGTAGTGAGGACCAGCCAACAAGAGCGTACAGGTCACAGTGGTGGGTAGTGTATGGGGCTTTGGAGACAAAACGGATGGCACTGTGATAGACTACATCCAATTTGCTGAGTAGAGTGTTGGAGGCTATTTTGTAAATGACATCGCCGAAGTCAAGGATCGGTAGGATAGTCAGTTTTACGAGGGCATGTTTGGCAGCATGAGTGAAGGAGGCTTTGTTGCGAAATAGGAAGCCGATTCTAGATGTAACTTTGGATTGGAGATTCTTTATGTGAGTCTTGAAGTTGAGTTTACAGTCTAACCAGACACCTAGGTATTTGTAGTTGTCCACATACTCTAGGTCAGACCCGTCGAGAGTGGTGATTCTAGTCGGGTGGGCGGGTGCCAGCAGCGTTCGATTGAAAAGCATGCATTTAGTTTTACTAGTGTTTAAGAGCAGTTGGAGGCTACTGAAGGATTGTTGTATGGCATTGAAGCTCGTTTGGAGGTTTGTTAACACAGTGTCCAATGAAGGGCCAGATGTATACAAAATGGTGTCGTCTGTGTAGAGGTGGATCTGAGAGTCACCAGCAGCAAGAGCGACATCATTGATATACACGGAGAAAAGTGTCGGCCCAAGAATTGAACCCTGTGGCACCCCCATAGAGACTGCCATAGGTCCAGACAACAGGCCCTCCGATTTGACACACTGAACTCTATCTGAGAAGTAGTTGGTGAACCAGGCGAGGCAGTCATTTGAGAAACCAAGGCTATTTAGTCTGCCAATAAGAATGCGGTGGTTGACAGAGTCGAAAGCCTTGGCCAGGTCGATGAAGACGGCTGCACAGTACTGTCTATTATCAATCGCGGTTATAATATCGTTTAGGACCTTGAGCGTGGCTGAAGTGCACCCGTGACCAGCTCGGAAACCGGATTGCATAGCGGAGAAGGTACGGTGGTATTCGAAATGGTCGATGATCTGTTTGTTAACTTGGCTTTCGAATACTTTCGAAAGGCAGGGCAGGATGGATATAGGTCTGTAGCAGTTTGGATCTAGAGTGTCACCCCCTTTGAAGAGGGGGATGACCGCGGCAGCTTTCCAATCTCTGGGGATCTCAGACGTTATGAAAGAGAGGTTGAACAGACTAGTAATAGGGGTTGCGACAATTTTGGCGGCTAGTTTTAGAAAGAAAGGGTCCAGATTGTCTAGCCCAGCTGATTTGTAGGGGTCCAGATTTTGCAGCGCTTTCAAAACATCAGCTGTCTGAATTTGTGTGAAGGAGAAGCGGGGGGTGGCATGGGCAAGTTGCAGCAGAGGGTGCACAGTTGGTGGCCGGTTTAGTGGTAGCCAGATGGAAAGCATGGCCAGCTGTAGCAAAATGCTTGTTGAAATTCTCGATTATTGTAGATTTATCGGTGGTGATAGTGTTTCCTAGCCTCATGCAGTGGGCAGCTGGGAGGAAGTGCTCTTATTCTCCATGGACTTTACAGTGTCCCAAAACTTTTTGGAGTTAGTGCTACAGGATGCAAATTTCTGTTTGAAAAAGTTAGCCTTTGCTTTCCTGACTGCTTGTGTATATTGGTTCCTAACTTCCCTGAAAAGTTGCATATCGCGGGGGCTATTTGATGCTAATGCTGTACGCCACAGGATGTTTTTGTGCTGGTCAAGGGCAGTCAAGTCTGAGGAGAACCAGGGGCTATATCGGTTCTTAGTTCTGTATTTTTTGAATGGGGCATGTTTATTTAAGATTGAGAGGAAATTACTTTTAAGGAACAACCAGGCATCCTCTACTGACGGAATGAGATCTATATCCATCCAGGATACCTGGGCCAGGTCAATTAGGAAGGCCTCCTCGCTAAAGTGTTTTAGGGAGCGTTTGACAGTGATGAGGGGTGGTCGTTTGACCGCGGACCCGTTACGGACGCAGGCAATAAGGCAGTGATCGCTGAGATCCTGGTTGAAGACAGCTGAGGTGTATTTAGAGGGTATGTTAGTCAGGATGATATCTATGAGGGTACCCATGTTTACGTATTTAGGGTTGTACCTGGTAGGTTCGTTGATAATTTGCGTGAGGTTGAGGGCATCTAGCTTGGATTGTAGGATGGCTGGGTATTAAGCATATCCCAATTTAGGTCACCAAGCAGTACAAACTCTGAGGATAAATGGGGGGCAATCAATTCACATATGGTGTCCAGGGCACAGCTGGGGGCTGAGGGGGGTCTGTAGCAAGCGGCAACAGTGAGAGACTTATTTCTGGAAAGGTGGATTTTTAGAAGTAGAAGCTCAAACTGTTTGGGCACAGACCTGGATAGTATGATAGAGCTCTGCAGGCTATCTCTACAGTAGATTGCAACTCCACCCCCTTTGGCAGTTCTATCTAGTCGGAAAATGTTATAGTTGGGGATGGAAATTTCAGAATTTTTGGTGGCCTTCCTGAGCCAGGATTCAGACACTGCTAGAACATCAGGGTTGGCAGAGTGTGCTAACGCAGTGAATAACTCAAACTTAGGAAGTAGACTTCTGATATTTATGTGCAAGAAACCAAGACTTTTGCGATTACAGAAGTCATCAAATGATAGCGCCTGGGGAGTAGGAGTGATACTGAGGGCTGCAGGGCCTGGGTTAGCCTCTACATCACCAGAGGAACAGAGGAGGACTAGAATAAGGATACGGCTAAAGGCTTTAAGAACTGGTCTTCTAGTGCGTTGGGTACATAGAATAAAGGGGGCAGATTTCCGGGTGTTATAGAAAAGATTCAGGGCATTATGTACAGACAAGGATATGGAAGGATATGAGTAAAGTGGAGGTAAACCTAAGCGTTGGGTAACAATGAAAGAGATAGCATCGCTGGAGGCATCAATTGAGTCGGTCTCCGCGTGTATAGGGGGAGGGGCAAAGGAGCTATCTAAGGCAGGTTTAGCTAGGCTGGGGGGTCTACAGTGATATAGTACAATTAGAAATAACCGAAACAACAATAAACTAACCATGTTTGGGCTGAGGCTAAACATAAACAGGATGTAGTACCGTAAAAAGGAACAGTCCAGCAGATATCAGCTGTATAGCTGAGTTATCATAAGGTCCGGTGGTGAAGTACTAGTGAGTAAGAGGCCACGGCTAGCGTGTGCTAGCGGGCCAGGGCTAGCAGATGGATGGAATCTTCGTGGTTAACGTCGTAACCACATCAGACGATTTCGTCGGCAGACCAGTCGTGTAGGATCGGCGGGGCTCCGTGTCAACACTAGGTGGTCCCGTCCGGTTGACAGAGAGGTAGATAGCCGGGAGATGGGCCTAGCTCAGGATGATTAGCCAGACCACAGCGTCCGTTTTGTTGTAGCTAGCTGGTAGCGATGAATCCGGAGTTAAAGGTCCAGCGATTCAGTGATTCCGGCGGAAAAACTGATATGTTCTGGGTCGATAACGCGCTGTGCAGACTGGCTGAATATCCGGTGATCAATGTCCAGTGATTAAAATTAATCCCGCAGAAAAAAATCCAATGTTCTGGGTGAAACACCGCTAGCTGTGGCTAATAGCAAGTAGCTAGTTAGCTGGCTAGCTAGTTTCAACTGGAGATTCTAGATTCTAGATAAAGGTAAGTCAATAATAGAATCCGTTCCACATTGAGTGAGGCGGGTTGCAGGAAAGTATATCTTGTAGAAGGATGAAAAGTCTGATAGGGAAATATGTACGAAAATATGTACGAAAAATAGGGTATTTACAGGCTATTTACAGACATACGATAAAAACACAACTGCACTACTACGCCATCTTGGATCTAAAAGGAATGCAAATCAATTTATAACATTTTTGACATGCGTCTTTCTGGATTTTTTTGTTGTTATTCTGTCTCTTACTGTTCAAATAAACCTACCATTAAAATTATAGACTGATCATTTCTTTGTCAGTGGGCAAACGTACAAAATCAGCAGGGGATCAAATACTTTTTTCCCTCACTGTACATATTGGGATATACTTTTTGATGATATATTGTATCGTTTTGACAATATCTCAGTATAATTATTGCGCTAGTTGGCTGTACCTGCACCAAAACTCCAGTATTTTTCCTTCAGAGCTTGTTCTCCATCTTCTTTTTAAATAGGGAGCCAATTAGTTTTAAGCACTTTAATTTCCATGACTGATTAAAACTTGTTTTCTCATGGCTCTCTCTTGTCCCTCTGCAGCAGACATATGGTGAGCAATATGTTTTGAACATCGAATCGCATTAAAATCACAGTATCGAATCGCAATACATATCGTATCGGCACCGAAGTATCGTGATAATATCATATTGTGAGGTCACTGGCAATTCCCAGCCATAATAACTAGCATGTTCCCTCTCTCCTCTCTCCACTGGTCTACAACATACCGTTCAGGCCTGCTATGTCCTCTCTCCCCCCTCCCTGCTACAACATATAGTTCAGGCCTGCTGTGGGGAGACATTGATTAATTGAACATGTCGTTGGGAGCTATTTGTTTACAGCTGAAGCTAAGCGCTCGGGTCAGACATCAGGGGGATGTTCCTGTAGAGAGAACAGGAGTTTACGTCTCCCTCACTCTCCCCCTGTCTCCCCTATCTCCCCCTGCTTCCACTAGAGACCAATGTTAGACAGATATGCTGTTGCATCTGGGTCAGATGCCAGGTGGATGTTCCTGTAGAGAGAACATGAGTTTAGTTCTCCCCCACTATCTCCCCCACTGTCTCCCCCTGCCTCCACTAGGACCCATACAGACCCATGTTAGACAGAGAGGCTGTTGTGTTGGGGTCAGACACCAGGGGAATGTTCCTGAGGAGAAGACAGTTGTTTTTGTCTCTCCACTGTCTCCCCCATGTCTTACTCTTTCCATGTATTAGATTTCCCAGATTGATAGATGCTATCACTCACAGATTTATTTACATTTTAGTCATTTAGTAGACGCTCTTATCCAGAGCGACTTACAGTTAGTGAGTGCATACATTTTCATACTGACCCCCCGTGGGAATCGAACCCACAACCCTGGTGTTGCAAGCGCCATGCTCTACCAACTGAGCTACACGGGACCTTCAGACATGCATGGACAGGTTTCCCCATTACATCACGCCATGCTCAGCATGCCGTCTAATGATAGGATCTCAATACATGAGCTACCACACACAGCTCTGTTGGAAGACTCTTACTATAGTGTAGACGAAATAGCTCTTTAATATCCCCTATGTTTCCTATCGATCTGAAAAAAGATTGCTCCAGGATGGACAGAACTATTAAGGAGCTCCAAGAAAGACCCTGCATTTATCAGTCTAGTGGTCTGGGCTAGTGGTCTGGGCGAGTGGAGTTGGAGACGGTCCCACACACGGATAGTCCCACATATACCGTTATTGGTTTACAACTCCTTAAAAACCAATAAAGCTATGTGTTGGAGCATCTGAGAGTGTAGGTGGGCCCCAATTTAACTTTATTATGAGTTTTCCCATTCCAGAATCCCTCCCTCTCTCTTTTACTCTCTTTCTATCAGTCTCTTTCTCTGTATTTCTCTTGGTCTCTCTCTCTGTATCTCGCTCTCTCTCCCCTCTTTCTCTCTCTCCATCGCTCTCTCTCTAGCTCTCCCTCTCTCGTTGTCAAATTGTCTATTCTGTATAAATAGGTTTCTGGTGCTGTAGATTTGTCATTTGTCTTTTTACCCATGGTGCATTGCGCCAGTTCAAGATGCGCATCCAGCCGACGCTAATGAGATCGCTGATGTCGCTGTTGTTGTCATTGTTGCTGTGGTAATTTGTTGTTGTCGTGGCAATCTTCTCTACCAAATGCACCCGTCATTACTCCTCACTTATATTAATCCCCGGTAGCAGATGGACAGCAGAGAGCCAAACAAACAAACCGGGTTTGATAAATGTGATTTAATATACATAAGTCACAGGAGATTGGTTTCTGGGCCATGTCCATTAGTTTAGTAAAGTTCACCGATGGAGCCACTGTCAGTGAAAATGTTGGTTCTTCACTTCACTTTTATCTGGAAAACCTGTAAGAAGTTTCCAGTCAGTCTCTATTGGCTCAAAGTAGAGAGATTGACTGCATTCATTCTTGTTTTTGTGCAAAATATTATTGTTTAAAATTCAAAATTGTCTGTATAATCAACTTACATATAGCTGTGACAGACATACTTACCCCACCAGACATGCCACTAGGGGTCTCTTCACATTCCCCAAATCCAGAACGAATTCAAGGCAACACCCATATTATATAGAGCCATGATCACATGGAACTCCCTTCCATCTCAAATATATAATTATATAATTAGGTGGGTGCTTACGTTTGTCCTATTTTACACATATACAAGTGTGTATTATACGCATGTGAATTGGAATTTAGTTTTTTGCATATCCCACTCCCCTTTAGACACCCTCGGAGAGTGGGGTCACGGCCAGGGATCAGACATTACTGACAGCGACGCTGGAGCAATTAGGGTTAAGTGCCTTGCTCAAGGGCACATCAACAGATGTTTCACCTAGTCTGCTCTGGGATTCGAACCAGCAACCATTCGGTTACTAGCCCAACGCTTAACCGCTAAGATAAATTACTCACGCAAACAGCAACATTTGCTTTAAAAAACAAATACAACACCTCACAGCACCTCTCCCCTATCTGACCTAAATAACTCATAGGCATATGTATATGTACTACTGTATGTATGCATGTAACTGCCCGTAGGACCAAATTTATGTTGTTCAGTCCTTGAGCTGTTTTTGTCTTGATGTTCCGTATTATGTCATGTTCTATGTTTTGTGTGGACCCCAGGAAGAGTAGCTGCTGCTTCAGCAGCAGCTAATGGGCATCCAAATAAAATACTAAATAAGTATCCAGTAAATTTCAGGGAGTCAAGTGGGGTGCTTGGTTGGAACTGTACCCTGCATTTCCTGCATCTCTCCAGGACCAGGGTTGCCTACCACTACTGTATTAAATGTGGTGTAGTGTACTGTCCTTCTCCAGAGTCCCTGGGCCTAGATGTTATTGTCTGTGTGGATGTCCTACTACAATAGTTAGCCTGCATGTCCCCAATGTAAACGTCAGTAGGAATGTTCTACATATAACCCTAGCGGTCTGTCAGTGAGCTCTCCTTCACTCTCCTCCATGTATTCCTTCTCTCTTTCTCCCTACCCACCTTTCTGCCTGCCTCCCCTTCACTTCCCTCGCCTCCCTCTCTTCTCCTCCCTCGGTTCCCTCTTGTTGCTGTGCTGCCTGTCATTATACAGTGGAGAAAAAAAGTATTTAGTCAGCCACCAATTGTGCAAGTTCTCCCACTTAAAAAGATGAGAGAGGCCTGTAATTTTCATCATAGGTACACGTCAACTATGACAGACAAAATGAGAAGAAAAAAATCCAGAAAATCACATTGTAGGATTTTTAATGAATTTATTTGCAAATTATGGTGGAAAATAAGTATTTGGTCAATAACAAAAGTTTCTCAATACTTTGTTATATACCCTTTGTTGGCAATGACACAGGTCAAACGTTTTCTGTAAGTCTTCACAAGGTTTTCACACACTGTTGCTGGTATTTTGTCCCATTCCTCCATGCAGATCTCCTCTAGAGCAGTGATGTTTTGGGGCTGTCGCTGGGCAACACGGACTTTCAACTCCCTCCAAAGATTTTCTATGGGTTTGAGATCTGGAGACTGGCTAGGCCACTCCAGGACCTTGAAATGCTTCTTACGAAGCCACTCCTTCGTTGCCCGGGCGGTGTGTTTGGGATCATTGTCATGCTGAAAGACCCAGCCACGTTTCATCTTCAATGCCCTTGCTGATGGAAGGAGGTTTTCACTCAAAATCTCACCATACATGGCCCCATTCATTCTTTCCTTTACACGGATCAGTCGTCCTGGTCCCTTTGCAGAAAAACAGCCCCAAAGCATGATGTTTCCACCCCCATGCTTCACAGTAGGTATGGTGTTCTTTGGATGCAACTCAGCATTCTTTGTCCTCCAAACACGACGAGTTGAGTTTTTACCAAAAAGTTATATTTTGGTTTCATCTGACCATATGACATTCTCCCAATCCTCTTCTGGATCATCTTCCATTTCCTAATAATTGCTCCCACAGTTGATTTCTTCAAACCAAGCTGCTTACCTATTGCAGATTCAGTCTTCCCAGCCTGGTGCAGGTCTACAATTTTGTTTCTGGTGTCCTTTGACAGCTCTTTGGTCTTGGCCATAGTGGAGTTTGGAGTGTGACTGTTTGAGGTTGTGGATAGGTGTCTTTTATACTGATAACAAGTTCAAACAGGTGCCATTAATACAGGTAACGAGTGGAGGACAGAGGAGCCTCTTAAAGAAGAAGTTACAGGTCTGTGAGAGCCAGAAATCTTGCTTGTTTGTAGGTGACCAAATACTTATTTTCCACCATAATTTGCAAATAAATTCATTAAAAATCCTACAATGTGATTTTCTGGATTTTCTTTTCTCAATTTGTCTGTCATAGTTGACGTGTACCTATGATGAAAATTACAGGCCTCTCTCATCTTTTTAAGTGGGAGAACTTGCACAATTGGTGGCTGACTAAATACTTTTTTCCCCCACTGTATCTCCCTCCTTCCCTCTCTCCCTCTCGACTCCCTCATGCTCCTCGTGGGGCACAGCTCTTCCGTTCACATATACTGTACCTGTCAGCTCTCCTTCTCCTTCACCCCCCCCCTCCCCATCCCCTCCTCCCCTTCTCCTGCCCTTTCTCCCACAACCCGGTGCACCTTGTGTGGGGCTGTTATCCTGGGTGCCCTGCCTGGTGTGTGGTGCTAGCCTGGGTCTGCCTGGGTCTACAGCTGTTGGGTGTAAACCTGTGGGACCTAGCCTCTGCACCTGGACATTAAACATTAAACAATGACTCACTCACTACTCTGAGGAACAGACTCCGCATAGCAATGGAGCTGAGAGAGGGAGAGAGAGGGAGGGAAAAAGAGGGGGATGAAGGGAGTGAGGGAGAGAATGAAGGAGAGTTGGGAAAAAGGGAGGGAGAGGGGAGAAGGGAGGGAGAGAGAAAGAGAAGAGAGAGAGAGGGGGACATAGATTCAATAATAGCCAAGCTCGCCAGTTAAAATAGGAGGGAATTATGTTTGATGATAGTCATCAGGACTCATCAATACCTCTGTCTATTAGTCAGAGCACTTCTCTTCCTGATAGACCAATTTAATTGGTCTAATTGGTGGCCTGTCACATTGTCCAGAGAATAATAATTAACTCCATTCTACAATTATCGCTGCCATTGGTCTGTTGAAACAGCCTATTATTGCAGTTTAAAGAGGTAGAGGAATCAATGGCATAAGAAGGTATGGAGGAAGAGAGAGGGAGAGAAAGAAATAAGGAGGAGAGAGAGTGAGGGGTGGAGGAAGGAGATTGAAAGAGGGAGAGAGCGAATGCGAGAGAAAGAATGAAAGTGTGTCACGCCCTGGCTCTGGGGACTCTTATATGTTGAGCCAGGGTGTTAGTTTCTATGTTTAGTGTTCTATGTTTATGTTCTAGTTCATGTGTCTCTATGTTGGCCGGGGTGGTTCCCAATCAGAGGCAGCTGTGGCTTGTTGTCTCTGATTGGGAACCATACTTAGGCAGCCTGTTTTGCACTTGTCATTTGTGGGATCTTGTTCCGTTAAGGTTTGTGTTATTTAACCTAGGACTTCACGTATCGTTTGTTTATTGTTTTGGTTCGTGTGTGTACACAATAAAGTATGTACGCTTATCACGCTGCGCCTTGGTCCGCTGTTTATGACGATCGTGACAGAAGATCCCACCAATTAAGGACCAAGCAGCGTGTCCAGGAGCAAACGCCGGAGGTAACGCTAGTAGATGTCCTCCTCGGTTGGGGGAGGATCACAGAGGAGGAGGCCGTCCGCTACCGGAGGGCGATGAGGGAGGATGTCCAGGCAGGAGAGGAGAAGCGGCGCCAACTGGGCCGACGTCGGACAGTCGAGAGGCAACCCCAATAAAAAATTTTTGGGGGGCACACGGCATGGACGACGGGGCTGCTGGAGGCAGCTACAGGGCGAGTTTGTGGACTAGGAGAGGAGGCCACCAGGTTACGGGGGCCATTGGTCAGGAGGGAGAAGGAGAGTGTGGAGGCACGGCGAGAGGAACTGAGTAGGCAGCAGAGGGAGCGGAGGTTTATGAGGAAACCCAGTCCCGCTCCTCGCACCAAGCAAGTGGTGTGTGTCACCAGTCCGGTCCGGCCCGTTCCTGATTCACGCACAAGACCAGTGGTGTGTGTTCCCAGTACGGTCAGGCCCGTTCCTGCTCCCCGCACTAAGTTAGTGGTGCGTGTTCCCAGTACGGCCCAACCCGTTCCTGCTCCCCGCACTAAGTTAGTGGTGCGTGTTCCCAGTCCGGCCCGACCCGTTCCTGCTCCCCGCACTAAGTTAGTGGTGCGTGTTCCCAGTACGGCCCAACCCGTTCCTGCTCCTCGCACTAAGATAGTGGTGCGTGTTCCCAGTACGGCCCAACCCGTTCCTGCTCCCCGCACTAAGTTAGTGGTGCGTGTTCCCAGTCCGGCCCGACCCGTTCCTGTCCCTCACACCAAGACAGTGGTGCGCGTCGCCAGCCTGGTCCGGCCTGTTCCTGCCCCTCGCACCAAGCCTGTGGTGTGCGTCGCCAGCCCGGCCCGGCCTGTTCCTGCTCCTCGCACCAAGCCTGTGGTGTGCGTCGCCAGCCCGGCCCGGCCTGTTCCTGCCCCTCGCACCAAGCCTGTGGTGCGCGTCGCCAGCCCGGCCTGGCCTGTTCCTGCCCCTCGCACCAAGCATGTGGTGCGCGTCGCCAGCCCGGCCCGGCCTGTTCCTGCCCCTCGCACCAAGCCTGTGGTGCGCGTCGCCAGCCCGGCCCAGCCTGTTCCTGCCCCTCGCACCAAGCCTGTGGTGCGCGTCGCCAGCCCGGCCCGGCCTGTTCCTGCCCCTCGCACCAAGCATGTGGTGCGCGTCGCCAGCCCGGCCTGTTCCTGCCCCTCGCACCAAGCCTGTGGTGCGCGTCGCCAGCCCGGCCCGGCCTGTTCCTGCCCCTCGCACCAAGCCTGTGGTGCGCGTCGCCAGCCCGGCCTGGCCTGTTCCTGCCCCTCGCACCAAGCCTGTGGTGCGCGTCGCCAGCCCGGTCCGGCCCGTTCCTGCTCCCCGCACCAAGCCAGTGGTGCGCGTGGTCAGCCCGGTCCGGCCCGTTCCTGCTCCCCGCACCAAGCCAGTGGTGCGCGTCGTCAGCCCGGTCCGGCCCGTCCCTGCTCCCCGCACCAAGCCAGTGGTGCGCGTCGCCAGCCCGGTCCGGCCGGTTCCTGCTCCCCGCACCAAGCCAGTGGTGCGCGTCGTCAGTCCAGCACAGCCTGTGCCTGTTCCACCGGGTCAGCTGCTCCACACCGGAGCCTAAGCAATCCGCTCCACCGATGTCCAGTCCAGCTCCAGCCAGCGGGACCAGAATAGGGGCGCTACGGGGGGGTAGCTAGAGAGTGGTGGTCACGCCCGGAGCCGGATCCGCCTCCGAGGCGGAATGCCCACCCGGCCCCTCCCCTGTTGGGTTTAGTTGGCGCGGTCGCAGTCCGCGCCTTTGGGGGGTGGGGTACTGTCACGCCCTGGCTCTGGGGACTCTTATATGTTGAGCCAGGGTGTTAGTTTCTATGTTTAGTGTTCTATGTTTATGTTCTAGTTCATGTGTCTCTATGTTGGCCGGGGTGGTTCCCAATCAGAGGCAGCTGTGGCTTGTTGTCTCTGATTGGGAACCATATTTAGGCAGCCTGTTTTGCACTTGTCATTTGTGGGATCTTGTTCCGTTAAGGTTTGTGTTATTTAACCTAGGACTTCACGTATCGTTTGTTTATTGTTTTGGTTCGTGTGTGTACACAATAAAGTATGTATGCTTATCACGCTGCGCCTTGGTCCGCTTCATCATACGACGATCGTGACAAAGTGAAATAAAGAGAGAGAGAGAGATAGAGAGAGACTCTTGATGCTAAGACATGTTGAAGCATCTCCTTCAAAAGGTGTTGACAACTAGTATTTCACCCCCTATTAGGGGTGTAACGGTTCACCAAGCCCACAGTTCGGTACGTATTTTTGAGGTCAGTTCACGGTTTGGTTTCGGGACAGTGGGAAAATAAGATGCCAACAGTTACTGTAGTTAATTTTAGTTTATTTAAGAAAAAAATAAAGTGTTGGTATTCCTGATTCCATATATAATCATGAGTCATATAATGCCTGATGACAGCACCATCAGGAATAACAACGTTTTGTATTTTCTTAAATAAAACACATGATTACTCATCAACAACAACACTAAAATAAAGTACAATATCCGTGTGAAATAAATATGTAAACATGCCTCAGACATTGTATAGGCCTATGCTATAATGTTTTGGTTACACAGAGAAAAAGACGCACACTTGTGTGACTCTCATAAATGGGGCGTGTCTGTAGCACGGTACTTCTCTTCTCCCATTCTGGGGTAATGTGATGGGCTGTCACTGTTAAGTAGCTCTCTATAGCCTTGGAGCTCCATTCATCTGTAGTAAGTTCAACACAGGGTGCATTGGCCAATTCATTGACAACTTCGGCTTTATCTTGCTTATATAGAGTGGGTTCTACCTGTTTGCTGAAATGGGTGCGAGATGGCTAAGAATGGGCACATATCCACAGCTAGAGTCAGGGCAAAACCAAATCAAAAGACAGTGTCATTTTGTATTCTTTCTTCACCAGGGCCAGGTATTGGTGTGGGATCTGTGGTTCAACGTTTGATTGCAGGAGCTATGCACAGTGTGTGTGTGTGTTACTGTATATGAGTGTGTGTATTTAGGATAAGTGTGTTTGTTCAGGCCTGCCACAATATATAGTTGTGTATACGTCCCACATGGGTGCAATGGCATTTATCTCTTCTGCGTTTTGTTGGATTTGGATGGCACATGATCAGAAGAGTGGCCCTTCTATGTGTGTGTGAATGAATGACATTTTATTTTTGTGTAAAATCGCCAGTTGGCAACCCATCCCGTAAGGGATTAATTGACACATAAACAAACTTTACAATAATTCACTGGGATAATTCAGTAATAATTATTCTGGTGTTCCGTGCAGTGCGCACCACATAAAGAGTGAAAAATAAATCAATACATAATATAATGTGTGGATGGGTGTGTGTAACACCCTTACGAACTCACTTGCCTTATATCTGCTGGATCATAAACTCCTATGGATTTCTATGTGTCTATTTCCATATCCACAGCCCTAACCACGCACACACACACACACACACACACACACACACACACACACACACACACACACACACACACACACACACACACACACACACACACACACACACACACACACACACACACACACACACACACACACACACACACACACACACACACACACACACAGCCCCTAACAAGACAACAGGGCTTATTGCCTGTGTTTACATATGGATAATCCCTAACACAAACTCTATTCAAAGATTTACAGACTCACTGGCTAATATAGGCAGGCCACTGTGGGACCACCAATGTCATGATGAAGATGTTATTATTTCTTCTCCCTCTTTCTTGCTCTTGCTTTTTCACATTCCCTCCCTCTCTCACCTCACCACTCTTTCCCATGTCTCTTTCCTCTCATTTTCACACCCTTCTCTCCGTCTCCCATCTCCTCTGTCAAAGCCTCTCTCATATCCTCCTCTCTTCTTCTGTCTCTACTCTACACCTCTCTTCTGTCTCTCTAGTCTCCTCCACTCTTCTGTCGCTCTACTCTGTTCCACTCTTCTGTCGCTGTACTCTGCTCCACTCTTCTGTCTCTCTACTCTCCTCCACTCTTCTGTCGCTCTACTCTCCTCCACTCTTCTGTCGCTGTACTCTGCTCCACTCTTCTGTCGCTGTACTCTGCTCCACTCTTCTGTCGCTCTACTCTCCTCCACTCTTCTGTCGCTCTACTCTGCTCCACTCTTCTGTCGCTGTACTCTGCTCCACTCTTCTGTCGCTCTACTCTCCTCCACTCTTCTGTCGCTGTACTCTGCTCCACTCTTCTGTCGCTCTACTCTCCTCCACTCTTCTGTCGCTCTACTCTGTTCCACTCTTCTGTCGCTCTACTCTGTTCCACTCTTCTGTCGCTGTACTCTGCTCCACTCTTCTGTCGCTCTACTCTCCTCCACTCTTCTGTCGCTCTACTCTCCTCCACTCTTCTGTCTCTCTCATCTCCTCCTCTCTTCTTCTGTCTCTACTCTCCTCCTCTCTTCTCTCTATCATTCTCCCATTATGAAGGTAATTCTAAAAGCTAAAGTGCTTCGAACAAGCTCACAATGAGATAAAAATCCCTGAAAATAACCTGTCCTGAACCTGTTAACATCACGCACACACACACACACACACACACACACACACACACACACACACACACACACACACACACACACACACACACACACACACACACACACACATTCACCAGCAGACACACACTTTATTTCTCTCTCTGACATTTAAATGAATTTGAGACTGAGACTATGCAATCCTCCACCCTTCCTCCACTCACGCGCATCTCAGTTGTCATATGAACAATGCAATAACCTGGCAGAGATGGTATTTAAATAAACCAACTGCAGCAGATGCGACAGAGATATTATTTGGTTTATTTATTTATTTTATGTCTGTTGCTTTTTTGGATTCAGTTTACCATTCATGAATATTTGAGTGTGTTTGTGAGGGAGGGAGAAAAGCAGAGATTCAGTGCAGAAGAGAGAAGAGGAGAAAGAGGGGAGGGAGAGAGAGAGAGAGGAGGGAGAGAGAGAGAGGAGGGAGAGAGAGAGAGGAGAAAGAGGGGAGGGAGAGAGAGAGGAGGGAGCGAGAGAGAGGAGGGAGAGAGAGAGAGGAGGGAGCGAGAGAGAGGAGGGAGAGAGAGAGAGGAGGGAGCTAGCTAGAGATAATCAGTGTGTGTGTTTGTATGCACTTGCCCAAGTCATATGTGTACATGCACCCACATTAACAGTATGTATACCAGTGGCGGTCGGTGCCGTTTAAGATGAGGGATGTTAGAAATTGCGTAATTCAAATCTGGTATTGGAATAAGAATCAAGAGATCTTCAATCCAAGCTTAATTTATTATATGCAAAATGTATGTATGATAAGTATGAAGGTTCGTATATACGGGTCCACTGAAATACCACGCAGGGCACTCAGTTAACTAATCCATTGTTCTAAGTTCTTCTTAAAATACTCTGACAGAAATCCTCCACTTCTTCTGTTGGCCAACCAGAGCAAAGTACTGAGTGTGGTCCAGCCAATCCGTTGGCGCAGGGGTGGGCCCAACTCCTCGGCACTCCATTTGTTACTAGACATAGTTGCTATGATAACCTGCGGAGTCAGCACCCAGAAAGACATCATCCCACTGTACTCCATGTTCAAGGACAGTTTCACAGAATACAAAGAGAGAGTGTTCGCATCTGCAAGAAACACAAGTCTTATCTGTCCTACCCCCAACGTTCCCCACCCTGTTATGTGAAACAATCCATATCAGTACAGTGCTCCTCATTAATGCATTCCTTCCAAGCTATCCATCACATACAGATCCAATTATGAGAAAAATAAAACCCAACAGGGAGAATGTTTATTTTTATATATGAGCATGGCCTTATTTCTATTAGCATATTGTATGACTGTCATTCATATTCCATTCACCCAGCTCAATGTAACATTGATTGGTTTATGCTACTTCATGATACTCAAATTTTCCCTGTGCCCATCATGAGGTTGATACAACCTTGCCAATGAATGTAAGTTTACAACGTAGGTGCACAGGTCGAGATACTTTTTTGTAATCAAGGTGTCAGTGACACATTCAATACTGCCTTGCACACTTTTGCCTGCATCTAGCTGATCTAGGGTGTAATAATTCACACAAAAACATTTCACTTTCATAGCAGCCACATAAAAACAGCATGATCACTTAGCTTGTTGTATATATAATTCCTTCTCGCAACTATCTATGTGCTCTCCTCCTCTCACCTTATCCCTTCTCCTGTGGACTTCAGGGCACAACACATCAGCTGTCTGTGACCAGGTGAAATAAACCTTTCCAAGCCAAACTTTCAAATCATGACCGCTAACCGCTACACACAGCCTACATCGTTGTCACGTCATAGTCAACTAGAATTACTAATAGTAGTAAACCCGCTACAATCATGCAGTACAGTGGACAGTCAGAAAGCAGAAAGCAGTTTAGCAGTTACACTGGCGGGCCCCGGTGGCAATAAATGAATAAGGCTTGGTGCGATGAGCAGGAACAGGCCGGGCCGGGCTGGCGACGCACACCACAGGCTTGGTGCGAGGGGCAGGAACAGGCCGGGCCGGGCTGGCGACGCACACCACAGGCTTGGTGCGAGGGGCAGGAACAGGCCGGACCAGGCTGGCGACGCGCACCACTGTCTTGGTGTGAGGGACAGGAACGGGTCGGGCCGGACTGGGAACACGCACCACTAACTTAGTGCGGGGAGCAGGAACGGGTTGGGCCGTACTGGGAACACGCACCACTAACTTAGTGCGGGGAGCAGTAAGTTAGTAATAATTTAATTACCTTGACTTGGAAGAGTCCCAGTGTTGGATAGTCATAGCCAGCTAACTAACATAGCATCCCTCTCTGTTTGAGCCAGGTGTTAGAGTAGGCTAAACTAGCTAGCTGCATTTGCTAGCTAAGTGAAAGTAAAAAAATATACAACCAAATACAGTGAGGGAAAAAAGTATTTGATCCCCTGCTGATTTTGTACGTTTGCCCACTGACAAAGAAATGATCAGTCTATAATTTTAATGGTAGGTTTATTTGAAAAGTGAGAGACAGAATAACTAAATTTTATAAATTGATTTGCATTTTAATGAGGGAAATAAGTATTTGACCCCCTATTTGACCCCCTCTCAATCAGAAAGATTTCTGGCTCCCAGGTGTCTTTTATACAGGTAACGAGCTGAGATTAGGAGCACACTCTTAAAGGGAGTGCTCCTAATCTCAGTTTGTTACCTGTATAAAAGACACCTGTCCACAGAAGCAATCAATCAATCAGATTCCAAACTCTCCACCATGGCCAAGACCAAAGAGCTCTCCAAGGATGTCAGGGACAAGATTGTAGACCTACACAAGGCTAGAAAGGGCTACAAGACCATCGTCAAGCAGCTTGGTGAGAAGGTGACAACAGTTGGTGCGATTATTCGCAAATGGAAGAAACACAAAATAACTGTCAATCTCCCTTGGCCTGGGGCTCCATGCAAGATCTCACCTCATGGAGTTGCAATGATCATGAGAACGGTGAGGAATCAGCCCAGAACTACACGGGAGGATCTTGTCAATGATCTCAAGGCAGCTGGGACCATAGTCACCAAGAAAACAATTGGTAACACACTACGCCGTGAAGGACTGAAATCCTGCAGTGCCCGCAAGGTCCCCCAGGTCAAGAAAGCACATATACAGGGCCGTCTGAAGTTTGCCAATGAACATCTGAATGATTCAGAGGAGAACTGGGTGAAAGTGTTGTGGTCAGATGAGACCAAAATCGAGCTCTTTGGCATCAACTTAACTCGCCGTGTTTGGAGGAGGAGGAATGCTGCCTATGACCCCAAGAACATCATCCCCACCATCAAACATGGAGGTGGAAACATTATGCTTTGGGGGTGTTTTTCTGCTAAGGGGACAGTACAACTTCACCGCATCAAAGGGACAATGGACGGGGCCATGTACCGTCAAATCTTGGGTGAGAAACTCCTTCCCTCAGCCAGGGCATTGAAAATGGGTCGTGGATGGGTATTCCAGCATGTCAATGACCCAAAACACACGGCCAAGGCAACAAAGGAGTGGCTCAAGAAGAAGCACATTAAGGTCCTGGAGTGGCCTAGCCAGTCTCCAGACCTTAATCCCATAGAAAATCTGTGGAGGGAGCTGAAGGTTCGAGTTGCCAAACGTCAGCCTCGAAACCTTAATGACTTGGAGAAGATCTGCAAAGAGGAGTGGGACAAAATCCCTCCTGAGATGTGTGCAAACCTGGTGGCCAACTACAAGAAACGTCTGACCTCTGATTGCCAACAAGCGTTTTGCCACCAAGTACTAAGTAATGTTTTGCAGAGGGGTCAAATATTTATTTCCCTCATTAAAATGCAAATCAATTTATAACATTTTTGATATGCGTTTTTCCTGATTTTTTTGTTGTTATTCTGTCTCTTACTGTTCAAATAAACCTACCATTAAAATTATAGACTGATCATTTCTTTGTCAGTGGGCAAACGTACAAAATCAGCAGGGGATCAAATACTTTTTTCCCTCACTGTATAGCTATCTCTCCCTCTCTCTCGCTTTGCTTCTCCTTTATTTTGGAAGAAATTAATATGTTCAAAACTGTTCAACTATTGTCTTTCTCTCTCTTTGAGTGAACTACTCACCACATCGTATGCACTGCAGTGCTAGCTAGCTGTAGCATATGCTTCCAATACTAGATTCATTCTCTGATCCTTTGATTGGGTGGACAACAAGTCAGTTCATGCTGCAACAGCTCTGAAAGGTTGGAGGACATCCTCCGGAAGTTGGCTTAATTACTGTTTAAGTCTATGGAAGGGGGTGAGAACCATGAGCCTCCTAGGTTTTGTATTGAAGTCAATGTACCCAATGTGTTTTAATAAATTATTTGGTGATGTGAATGTATTTAGTATAGTTTTATTTAAAATGGATAACTTTAATGTTTCATTATATATAAAAAAAATATGAAATTCACTGAGGAAGATGGTCCTCTCCTTCCTCCTCTGAGGAGCCTCCACTGATGTATACTTTATGACAGTAATGTCTGCTCTCCATCTCTCTCTCTCGCTCTGCTCAGCCCTGTTCTCTGCACTCTCTCTCTCTGGTTCTCTTAGCCAATGCCTACAAGTTTTCGTTTTTAATTTAGCAGGTATTTGGAAACAATCCATTTCCCCAAGTTGGTTTAACATATATAAATAATTAAGTACTTCTTCATAAGGATTTAAATAGTTAGTGTATACTGTAGCTTAATAGATGTCTATGGGGACTGTGTATGACATGGATGTCCAGACCAAGATGGATGAGCAAACATGTGACTGGTTATTGCTCCAGGACTAAATATTAAGACTCATCTCTACTCCTCTGCTAGTGCTGCTTGAGTGTCTCACAGCTTCACAGAAGGGGGGGGGGGGGGGGCACACCTTTAATTCTCCCTCTCTCTTTCAAAGACTGTCTCTCAAGTGTTCTCACTGATGTTTGTCATCGTCGGCAGACTTGGCACCGAGCCGTTTCTCTCTGCCACTTATTTTGGTCTGCAGTTAAAACCGCTTCTCACATGAAAGAGAATAACTAATATGTTGATATGCTTTGTCATATAGTGTCTATCTCTGTCTGTCTGTCTGTCTGTCTGTCTGTCTGTCTGTCTGTCTGTCTGTCTGTGTATGAAAGTGCATATTTCATTTCTAGTGTGTAGTGTGGCTCATTAATGTATGTTGTTTTGATTGTGGATGCTCAGTATTTTGTCTTGGCTAAAAGAACTCACACACACACACACACATACACACACGCACACTAACTGAGTCTACAAAGTCAGATTCTTCCTACCCAAGAGGCTGTTTCATCTATCCATTATATTTCTATGTTGTGGAAAACACAAGTGCAGTAAAAATGATGCCATAGCCTGAGTATTTCTACACTGTGTTGGCCCCATGTTTCATCAGCTGAAATAAAAGATCCCAGAAATGTTCCATATGCACAAAAAGCTTATTTCTCTCAAATGTTGTGCACGAATTTGTTTACATCCCTGTAAGTGAGCATTTCTCCTTGCCAAGATAATCCATCCACCTGATAGGTGTGGCATATCAAGAAGCTGATTAAACAGCATGATCATTACACAGTTGCACCTTGTGCTGGGGACAATAAAAGGCCACTATAAAATGTTCCGTTTTATCACACTACACAATGCCACAGAATGTCTCAAGTTTTGAGGGAGTGTACAATTGGCATGCTGACTGCAGGAATGTCTACCAGAGCTGTTGCCAGAGAATTTAATGTTCATTTCTCTACCATAGGCCAATGTCGTTTTAGAGAATTTGGCAGTACGTCCAACCGGCTTCACAACCGCAGAATACGTGTAACCACGCCAGCCTAGGACCTCCTCATCCAGCTTCTTCACCTGCGGAATCGTCTGAGACCAGCCACCCGGACAGCTGATGAAACTGTGGGTTTGCACAACTGAAGAATTTCTGCACAAACTGTCAGAAACCGTCTCAGGGAAACTCATCTGCGTGCTCGTCGTCATCACCAGGGTCTTGACCTGACGGCAGTTCGACGTCGTAACCGACTTCATTGGTCAAATGGTCATTTCAATTGCCACTTGCACGCTGGTGGGGTGACATGACTTACTTTAATGTATGACTGTTATTTATCGAATCACCTAACTATGTTTAATTGTCACTCGATTAAATTAATCCTGTAACAATTAACTCATTAGCAATTTTCGGCACCACGGAAGAAGTTGTTTAACGAGTTACCATCTCCCGAATTAAACTCTTAGAAGATATATATGTTATATATATCGATAACAGTCACTTATTCAATAATTACCTTTTATCAGTCTCATTCTGAACATCGCATAATCCTTGAACCTGCAAGAACCCTAACCTTATTGATGAATCAGCAATACACAAATTGGCTTAATTATTTATTTACTAACTAACTAAATAATAACACAATACAAACACACATAGGTTATTGATTACTAACATAATACAATGAAAACAGGTCCCTTGTGGACTGGACTAACATTAGCATGAATGCTTGGGTAGAAGGAGGGTCAGAGTGGAAGGGAGAGACAGAGATTCAAACTATCGTAGTTACTTTGGAAACTATGCTCACAGTAATCATAATACTTATGCACCCTAATAGCGCTCATTCGGATTAGAAATGCAACATGTATTTACGTGTTGCTGGCCTCGATAGCTGAGTTGATGATGTAGGACTCTGGTTTGCCCACCAAAGATCTCAATATCTTTGGTAGAGTTTCTGGTCGTAGTGGTGGTTAGAATGAATACTTCAGATGTACCAGCGGTTGTCTGAGAGGGATTGTCCTTCCCACTTTGAGTCTTTAGTGAAAGTTCTCTAGATGACTATACATGCCAGCTGCAGACTGAAATGATAAGGTCTAGTGCATTGTCTTCTACTTCACTTCGTGTAGAGGTTGAGAGTTTCAGAGTTTCTCAATTTCAAATGTGTGGACTAATGTCTCACGTTTTCTGGTCTTTCTAGTCTAACCATTTTGTAACGTGTAGCTTCAGCTTCACGCTTCTTGGTCTTGTAGAGTGTCAACCATTTTAAGCCGTGGGGCTTTCTGGACTGGTAGAAATTCAACCATTTGCATCGTTTAGCTCACGCTCCACGTCTGCTGGTCTAAAGTGAATTTTGTCACGAGGCTTTTTATGCACTCGGGGTAAAAGGGGCGTTCCATCAAGTTTGTGCTCATCTGGGCGTGGCCACTGACTGAGAACAAATCAATATGGAAAACAATCATCTCATCTAGAATGCTAAAATCACATTGTTATCTTCACAAAAGTATTATTATATTTAATCATTCGTTTTATACAACAAATAGATGCAAACCTTATAACTGGGAAGTGTAAGGGTCTGTACACAATTCCTGGAAGCTGAAAATGTCCCAGTTATTGCATGGCCTGCATACTCAGACATCTCACCCATTGAGCATGTTTGGGATGCTCTGGATCAACGTGTGCAACAATGTGTTCCAGTTCCCGACAATATCCAGCAGCTTCGCACAGCCATTGAAAAGAAGTGGGACAATATTCCACAGGCCACAATCAACAGCCTGATGAACTCTATGCGAAGGAGTTGTCGCGCTGCATGAGGCAAATGGTGGTCACACCAGATACTGACTGTTTTTCTGATCCACGCCCCTACCTTTTTTTTAAAGGTGTCTGTGACCAACAGATGCATATCTGTATTCCCAGTCATGTGAAATCCATAGATTAGGGCCTGATGAATTTATTTAAATTGACTGATTTCCAGTAAAATCTTTGAAATTGTTGCATGTTGCGTTTATATTTTTGTTCAGTTGTGCGAATATAGCTTCATTTCAATTCTAGTCATAAAGATATATAATGCTATGTTATTTCTGCATTGGTCTATGCAAAAAGGGAGGAACGTCTCCATTTGAAAAAAGGAGCAAAATATTTTTTCTTTAAAAATGACTCAGTTAGTGTACGTGTGTGTGTTTGAGTGTGTGTGTGTGTATGTGTAAGGCCTCCCCAGGGTTTTCTCCCTCAGTAGAAAGTGCTGACTGTGTGTGTTGGTCTCGGACGACAAACCTGAGAGACAAACCACTGCTAACGCAGACATCCTTTATATTCATAGCCCTGCTCTCCTCTCCTCCATCCTACTCTCTCCTCTCTTCCCCTCCCTCTCCTATTCTCTTCTCTACTCTCTTACCACTCTCCCTAGCTCACAGGGCATAACATAGAGGCAATGGAAGGGAGGAGAAGGAGAGGGGGAGGAGGAGAGAAAAGAGAGAGGAGGGCAAGAGGTGGGAAGGGGAGGGAAATATAGATAGCTGGGATGAAAGGGTTAGAGAGGTGAAAGGGATAAAAGATACAAGAGAAAGAAGAGAGGAGATGTAAGGAGAGGAGAGAAGTTAGGGTGAAGAAAGGAGAAAGGAAGAGGTGCTGGAGATCAAAAGAGGGATGAGAGAAGAAATGAGTGATGGTGAAAGAGAGAAAGAGATGTGTGAACTAAAGGGGTGAGAAAGTGGAATGGGTAGTGTAGGCATGAACAGAGAGGAAAACCGAGATGAGAGAAAAAAATAGAGAGAAAAAAAGGGAGGGGTAGTGTAGGCAAGGGAAAAAGGGAAGGGGAGATGAGAGGAGGGAAGAGGGGAAGATGAGAGAGATATGAAAAGAGAGAGAGAAGAGAGGGAGAAGTGAGGAGGAAAGTGTGCGGTACATCATGCGTTGACAGTGATTCATCAACCTCCCGTGAGTACTGACAAAGTGATGCACTGTGGGTAATCTCCTCTCTAGGCGAACAACACTCCCTGTGGGGAAACACACATACACATGCAAACCAGTGGTGATTTTAGCATGTCAATCTTGGTGGGGCAAACTCAACCAATTTTTTTAGATGCATGCCAGCAAAGCCACTACACAACACTAAACAATACATTAATTGCACTATAACGGTGACAAACGGTGCTCACAAACTGTTAGGGCCTACATAAATCTGTCCCAACAGCGGAGCTTTCCTTTCAGCACCATGGAGTGAATCCTTACCACTGCTACACCTGGCTATCATTGGAGCCTTGTCTGGCAGCGAAACAGTTCATTCAGTCTCATTTAAGCCTACTGCCTTTTTAAAAACCATAGCTGATATGGTTGACTTGCTTAAATAAATATGGTTTCTACTGACTCCTTGTGGATTTTTGTAACTCGATAAGAACCGCATTCTCCTTCAATAATCATGAATGCCGACATGAGTTTTGAGTTTTGTAACGTGGGGGAGGCTAGGAGAGGAGGAGAGGGGGAGGGGAGTAGAGGGGGAGGCTAGGAGAGTAGGAGAGAGGGAGGGGAGTAGAGGGGGAGGAGCGGGGGAGGGGAGTTGAGGGGGAGGAGAGGGGGAGGCTAGGAGAGGAGTAGAGAGAGAGGGGAGGCTAGGAGAGGAGTAGAGAGGGAGGGGAGGAGAGGGGAGGCTAGGAGAGGAGTAGAGAGGGAGGGGAGGAGAGGGGAGGCTAGGAGAGGAGTAGAGAGGGAGGGGGGAGAGGGGAGGCTAGGAGAGGAGGAGAGAGGGAGGGGAGTAGAGAGGAAGGAGAGGGGGAGGCTAGGAGAGGAGTAGAGAGGGAGGGGAGTAGAGGGGGAGGCTAGGAGAAGAGGAGAGAGGGAGGGGAGTAGAGGGGGAGGCTAGGAGGAGGAGAGAGGGAGGGGAGTAGAGTAGAGGGGGAGGCTAGGAGAGGAGAGAGGGAGGGGAGTAGAGGGGAGTAGAGGGGGAGGCTAAGATAGGAGGAGAGAGGGAGGGGAGTAGAGGGGAGACTAGGAGAGGAGTAGAGAGGAAGGGGAGGAGAGGGGAGGCTAGGAGAGGAGTAGAGAGGGAGGGGAGGAGAGGGGGAGTAGAGGGGGAGGCTAGGAGAGGAGTAGAGAGGGAGGGGAGTAGAGGGGGAGTAGAGTGGGAGGCTAGGAGAGGAGTAGAGAGGGAGGGGAGGAGAGGGGAGAGAGGGAGGGGAGTAGAGGGGGAGGCTAGGAGAGGAGGCAAGAGGGAGGGGAGTAGAGGGGGAGGCTAGGAGAGGAGAGAAAGGGAGCGGAGTAGAGGGGAGGAGAGGGGGAGGCTAGGAGAGGAGGAGAGAGGGATGGGAGTAGAGGGGGAGGAGAGGGGGAGGCTAGGAGAGGAGTAGAGGGGGAGGAGAGGGGGAGGCTAGGAGAGGAGGAGAGGGGGAGGGGAGTAGAGGGGGAGGCTAGGAGAGTAGGAGAGAGGGAGGGGAGTAGAGGGGGAGGAGAGGGGGAGGAGAGGGGGAGGCTAGGAGAGGAGTAGAGAGAGAGGGGAGGAGAGGAGTAGAGAGGGAGGGGAGGAGAGGGGAGGCTAGGAGAGGAGTAGAGAGGGAGGGGAGGAGAGAGGGAGGAGAGGGGGAGGCTAGGAGAGGAGTAGAGAGGGAGGGGAGTAGAGGGGGAGGCTAGGAGAAGAGGAGAGAGGGAGGGGAGTAGAGGCGGAGGCTAGGAGGAGGAGAGAGGGAGGGGAGTAGAGTAGAGGGGGAGGCTAGGAGAGGAGAGAGGGAGGGGAGTAGAGGGGAGTAGAGGGGGAGGCTAAGATAGGAGGAGAGAGGGAGGGGAGTAGAGGGGAGGCTAGGAGAGGAGTAGAGAGGGAGGGGAGGAGAGGGGAGGCTAGGAGAGGAGTAGAGAGGGAGGGGAGGAGAGGGGGAGTAGAGGGGGAGGCTAGGAGAGGAGTAGAGAGGGAGGGGAGGGAGTAGAGGGGGAGTAAAGGGGGAGGCTAGGAGAGGAGTAGAGAGGGAGGGGAGGAGAGGGGAGGCTAGGAGAGGAGTAGAGAGGGAGGGGAGGAGAGGGGAGGCTAGGAGAGGAGGAGAGAGGGAGGGGAGTAGAGGGGGAGGCTAGGAGAGGAGAGAGGGAGGGGAGGAGAGGAGAGGGGGAGGCTAGGAGAGGAGGAGAGAGGGGGGGGAGTAGAGGGGGAGGCTAGGAGAGGAGGAGAGAGATGGGGAGTAGAGGGGGAGGCTAGGAGAGGAGGAGAGAGGGAGGGGAGTATACGGGGAGTAGAGGGGGAGGGAGGATAAGAAGGACATCACAGGAGGATTACTCTTAGAAACCCCATAGGAGAACCCTTTGAAGAACCCTTTTTGGTTCCAGGTAGAACCCTTTTGGTTCCAGGTAGAACCCTTTTGGGTTCCATGTAGAACCCTTTCTTCAGAGGGTTCTACATACAACCCAAAAGGATTCCACCTGGAACCAAAAAGGGTTCTCCTATGGGGACAGTCAAAGAACCCTTTTGGAACCCTTTTTGTAGATAAGAGATTGATACACTTCACAATTAAGAGCCTCTCCCAATCTGGTTCAGGTGGATATGTGTGTGTGGGGGGGATGTTTATGTGTGTGGCTAATAATACAGTGTTACACAAGTGGACAGGAAACACACTCTGTTTTGATTATAGATGAAGGGCTGTTTGTTTTGGTCTGTTTGGTGTTCTCTTCTCTCTTCACTTGTTGTGGCATGTCTTTATTGGATATACTGTAGATACTGTCTGGCACTTGTTTGCGCCTGTGTGTGTATCTAATGGAGATGCAGTTTGACTTCCTGTCATGGTTTGTGCACAACGTCTTTGATATGATCTTCTTTTTCATTCTCTCTCTCACTCTCTCTCTGTATCTCTCTCCCTCTCTGTATCTCTTCTCTAATGAGATGCCAGTGTAAGTGTTGTAAATAATAGTGTCTCTTCAGCCAATTACCATAGGCCTCTCCATGTCCATGTCCAGATTACATCACTCTCCTTTGTTTGTGTCCACACACGAGACACTCCAATCAAAGACACAGATTCAGGGATTTCATGTGTGCGTGGTTTGTGTGTGTGTGTGTGTGTGTGTGTAGAGAGAGAGGGGGCTTAATGTAAAACAGATACATTGTTAATATTTGCCTTCAATGTGTTGGTATTGGTGGTGACACACTGTCATTACCTATCTATGTTTACATGGAACATTACTGTTACTCATCACCATCTCTCAACTGTCATTGTGTATGAGAAGAAACACATGCAGTTAATATGAACTAGTTATGACAGGTTTGATGTAGGCTTACTGAATATATTAATAATATACAGGGGTGCAACTTTCACTGAATTTGCACCCCCCCCCCCCCCCCCCCCCCAGTTTTATCATTGGAATGTGATACAAAGTGAGGCAACGGTGTGCTTTAGGACCATGCGGACGCCTCCGAGCGGTCGGGTAGACTGTTTGGAGTGTTTATCCGACTGGATAAAATAAAAAAAATAAAAAAATATGTCCCCCCCACTTATGTCCCCCCCACTAAAACCAAAGAATTGCTGATATAGAAAACACCCGCAAACACACTTCCCTAGGGCCCTGCAGAGCTGTCTGCAGTAATAACCCCCCCCCCTCAGAGACAGCAATAAGGGCCAATTAGTCTCTGAGAGCACATCTGCCACCTACAGACACACACACACACACACTTTCAAACACACCCTCACTCCCCCACATCCTGTTAGTAATCAACAACTGTTGACTTGTGAACGCACCCCCAGAAGGCTCTCTCTGTCCCAGCCTTCCTCAGTCTCTGCCAGTAGCTCATCAACTGGTGTTGAGATGCGTTCAGAAGCAACATGTCCTCAGTTGGATGCCAATATGGTCTGGCTGTGTGTGTGTGTGTGTGTGTGTGTGTGTGTGTGTGTGTGTGTGTGTGTGTGTCTTAGCACAGCGGTTCCCAAACTAAGGGTCGCCTGATATGAAAATGGGGTCGCGGCAAAATTTCCAAAATCCTGGTTAAAAAAGATATCTAAAACATATTATTATAACATCGTCTTTGTCTCTCAAAATCATTGTAATGTGATTAACCTTAAAAATCTAAATGAAAATTATTCTAATCTAAAAGTTAAAATTAAACCAGAGAGCGCCCTTAGATTGTGGGAAGAGGCCGCACTTGACCGTTGCACTTGAATCATTCGGTGAATGGCTAGGCCCGCTATGCTATGAAACCACACACTATTACAGAGACTGATATTACCGGACGCAATTGATCAATACCTTTGTCAGATAACACTGTGAAACTAAGGATTTATGCTATAGCTAGCAATCAAGAGGAAACTGACTGAACGACTCAAACTCCACCTTATGCTCTCCAAATGGACTTTAGCTGTGCGGGCCGAGATGCCAATGCGTTGACTTTTGTTCGCTACATGTCGGTGGATGCTATTCACGAGGACATATTGTTCTGTTTCACGATTCCCGAGCATGAAATGGCACATGGGATTGTTAAATTGCGTCAATTCAAATCTGGTATTGGGAACAAAAAGAGGTCAATACACGTCTTCTAAAATAGACTAGTATTTTAATTAATGCAAAACACTTCAATGGTAAATATGATGTTCGTATATACGGGTCCACTGAAATACCACACAGGGCAGTCAGAGAACTGATCCATTGTTCTAAGTTCTTCTCCAAATACTCTGACAGAGATAGTTCCCGCTCCCTGCTGGCCTATCAGAGTAGAGTCTGAGCGTGGTTTAGACTTACTCAGCCTATCGTTGGCGCACAGGCTGGTCCCAGTCCCTTGGCGCTTCACTGTTGCCAGGTATAAGTTGTTATCATCACAACTTGTCCAGAGAGTCGGCACTTTTGCAGTACACGTCCTTGAGCGTTCTAACAAAGAGGCAGTGTTTGTGTATGTGAGACACAAACCTTATCTCCCCCTACTCCCTAACAGCTCCTCACATGAATCACAGCTTGTTAGGTTAAACAATTTATATCAGTACAGTACAAACCTTTTATGTTTAATCATTAATGCTTTCTTATTAAGCTAACAGCACATCTAAAATATAAGATAATAATTTCCCACAGGATGTTCAGTGTGCTGCATGGCTATATTGACGTAAAAGAGATTCCATGGGATCGAATGGTGGGCTTTTGCACAGATGGGGCTCCATCTATGGCGGGACGGCGGGCAGGCCTCTCCACTCTAGTTAAGAATGTGTCTCCCTCTGCCATATGGACACATTGTATGATACACCCACTGAGCTATAATGGATACACGAGTGCAACTGGCGGCAAAAGAGCTGAGCGCAGAACTCTGAGATATGCAGCAGGTAACTTTGATTGTAAACTACATCTCACACTCCTGTTCGCAAAACTATGTGGAGATATGGGATCAGAGCATGACAATGTTCTATTTCACACTGAGTCTTGGTGGTTATCGAGGGGTAGTGTTGGAACTGTTGTCATTCGCAATGGATGTAAAAAACAGACTTTGTTGACTTTCTGTGTAATGAAAAGAAAATGTGTCTCCTTACCTACATAACAGACATATTTGGGAAACTGAACGAACTGAACACAAGCATGCAGGGTAAATACCAAAAAATGGAGTGACCGAATCAGCTAAATCCGTTTGACTGTGATCCTGGCTCAGTTGATATGCCAGTAAGTGAAATCGAACACCTGATCGAGCTGTCATGTGACCGAAGGCTGCACACAACGCATTCACGGGTCACTATGGAGGAGTGACTCAAAGGGAATACTGTGCCGTCTCCCTCCGAGCATTAAAACTCATGTTCAATGATTCAGTGCTCTTGTCTGCAAAAATAAAAAAACGACGCGACATGCATCAAGCACACCTATCTCATTAGTGGTGGTAAGATTAGATAAATGATGTCAGACTAATTTGCAATTGACTGTCATAGCCCCACATTAAAATGATATGATGGTGAGTTGAGAATACAATCAGAAATACTGTTAGAATGTTTTGCAATTGGCTGCCATAGCCCCAATTAAAAAAGGAAACATTGTCAGTTTTTTTCACATGGTTGGGGTCGCGAGAAATTTCAGATATCTAAATGGGATCATGGGCCAAAAAAGTTTGGGAACACCTGTCTTAGCAGTTGAGTCTATTGTTTGTGCAACAGATTTCATCAGCAGAGTCAGGGAGGGGTAGAACTGTTAGTGATGCAGCATGCTAATCTGAAATAGAGGCAGAGCGGGAGAGAGAGAGAGAGGGAGAGAGCAAGACCGAGAGAGAGAGAGAGGGAGAGATAGGAGAGAAAGCTAGAGAGAGAAACACACACAGCACAAACACACAATCCCAGATGAAAATCAGACATGTTGGGAGAGTTGGTATTTTGTCTGTTTAAATTGAAGTGTTGCTATCACATGTTTGAGAAAGTGTTGCTTAAAAGGAGGAATAAGAAGACCAGACAAGCAAAGTGGTACGTTACTCTTTGTAACCACCAGCCCGCACATGACTCCATTTTGTGGGTAATTTCTTCTCTATTAAATCATCCTTGTAGACCTTTTGAGATACAGTGGGTTGGTAGGTTGACATGCAAATGTTTTTCCCCTCTCAAAATGGGGAACAAATGTCCTTTACTTCAACATGAAAGGAGCACTTGACATTTTTCAATCACTATCGAGCCATCAAACCATCACCTGAGAGCCTGCGGAGAGATGCTCTCAACAAACCTTTCATGTCTCCTTTGGACACACACAAACACACACACAGACACACACAGACACACACAGACACACACAGGGTCTATGATTTCCCATCCAGCATGTTATACTTTGCCCCTGTCAATTTCCATTCAATATAGGACTCACACGTCTCTGTTTTGTTTGAAGTGTAAAAGCTTTATTTGACAGAGTGAATGGACAAAGACAAAGAAAGCAGCTATTTTCAGAGGACATTGTAAAGCCCCTTACCCACCATGGTTATCTTAGCCCGGGGCTCTGCTTCCATTCAATTACCCTAGCGCTTGTCATACAGGGCTTAGGTACAGCTGACCAGTACAGTACAACACACGCACACATAGGCGCGCGCGTGCACACACACACAGAGAGAGAGAGTACAATACTGTATGTGTTCTGCCCTCACGATGTGTAAACTTGGCAGACAGCTTACAACTCCCAATAAAGACCCCTGAGGCAGGAGTACCAATTTTGAATCTTTAGTGAGATTTTTTTTTTGTACAACGGTAAAGTAAAGAATAAAGAAAATATTATTAGAAAATTATCTGCACACATTCACACATAAATGCATACACATAAAGAATAGCCTGACTCAATACATGAACCATCACAAGCTAACAATACAATAGGCCTACAGTGGGGAGAACAAGTATTTGATACACTGCCGATTTTGCAGGTTTTCCTACTTACAAAGCTTGTAGAGGTCTGTAATTTTTATCATAGGTACACTTCAACTGTGAGAGACGGAATCTAAAACAAAAATCCAGAAAATCACATTGTATGATTTTTAAGTAATTAATTTGCATTTTATTGCATGACATAAGTATTTGATACATCAGAAAAGCAGAACTTAATATTTGGTACAGAAACCTTTGTTTGCAATTACAGAGATCATACGTTTCCTGTAGGTCTTGACCAGGTTTGCACACACTGCAGCAAGGATTTTGGCCCACTCCTCCATACAGACCTTCTCCAGATCCTTCAGGTTTTGGGGCTGCCGCTGGGCAATACGGACTTTCAGCTCCCTCCAAAGATGTTCTATTGGGTTCAGGTCTGGAGACTGGCTAGGTCACTCCAGGACCTTGAGATGCTTCTTACGGAGCCACTCCTTAGTTGCCCTGGCTGTGTGTTTCGGGTCGTTGTCATGCTGGAAGACCCAGCCACGACCCATCTTCAATGCTCTTACTGAGGGAAGGAGGTTGTTGGCCAAGATCTTGCGATCCATGGCCCCATCCATCCTTCCCTCAATACGGTGCAGTCGTCCTGTCCCCTTTGCAGAAAAGCATCCCAAAAGAATGATGTTTCCACCTCCATGCTTCACGGTTGGGATGGTGTTCTTGGGGTTGTACTCATCCTTCTTCTTCCTACAAACACGGCAAGTGGAGTTTAGACCAAAAAGCTCTATTTTTGTCTCATCAGACCACATGACCTTCTCCCATTCCTCCTCTGGATCATCCAGATGGTCATTGGCAAACTTCAGACGGGCCTGGACATGTGCTGGCTTGAGCAGGGGGACCTTGCGTGCGCTGCAGGATTTTAATCCATGACGGCGTAGTGTGTTACTAATGGTTTTCTTTGAGACTGTGGTCCCAGCTCTCTTCAGGTCATTGACCAGGTCCTGCTGTGTAGTTCTGGGCTGATCCCTCACCTTCCTCATGATCATTGATGCCCCACGAGGTGAGATCTTGCATGGAGCCCCAGACCGAGGGTGATTGACCGTCATCTTGAACTTCTTCCATTTTCTAATAATTGCGTCAACAGTTGTTGCCTTCTCACCAAGCTGCTTGCCTATTGTCCTGTAGCCCATCCCAGCCTTGTGCAGGTCTACAATTTTATCCCTGATGTCCTTACACAGCTCTCTGGTCTTGGCCATTGTGGAGAGGTTGGAGTCTGTTTGATTGAGTGTGTGGACAGGTGTCTTTTATACAGGTAACGAGTTCAAACAGGTGCAGTTAATACAGGTAATGAGTGGAGAACAGGAGGGCTTCTTAAAGAAAAACTAACAGGTCTGTGAGAGACGGAATTCTTACTGGTTGGTAGGTGATCAAATACTTATGTCATGCAATAAAATGCAAATTAATTACTTAAAAATCATACAATGTGATTTTCTGGATTTTTGTTTTAGATTCTGTCTCTCACAGTTGAAGTGTACCTATGATAAAAATTACAGACCTCTACATGCTTTGTAAGTAGGAAAACCTGCAAAATCGGCAGTGTATCAAATACTTGTTCTCCCCACTGTAGCTAGCCAACATTTCTGAAAATATGACAATATACTTGATTGGAAAAGTACCACAAAATGAATTTAAAAAACAAAAATACACATATTATGTGTACATATAACATAATTACAACGGTAGCATCTTGTAACATAAAGATACCTAGCCACTCACATTATAATAAAATAATAATAATAATATGCCATTTAGCAGACGCTTTTATCCAAAGCGACTTACAGTCATGCGTGCATACATTTTTGTGTATGGGTGGTCCCGGGGATCGGACCCACTACCTTGGCGTTACAAGCGCCGTGCTCTACCAGCTGAGCTACAGAGGACCACTACATTAGCCAGATACATTATAAAGGAAAGGAAGTTAAGTAGAATGTCAAAAAGATAGCTAACATGCTAACACCCAATGTTTTCTCTATGGCAATTAGTTAGCACACATTAGCTTAGCATCATCGCGACCCTAGAGGCTAGAATAAATATGTAAAAATGTACATCTTACATTTTACATTTTACATTTTAGTCATTTAGCAGACGCTCTTAACCAGAGCGACTTACAGGAGCAATTAGGGTTAAGTGCCTTGCTCAAGGGCACATTTACGTCATTTAGCAGACGCTCTTATCCAGAACGACTCACCAATTGGTGCGTTCACCCTATAGCCAGTGGGATAACCACTTTACAATTTTTTTGGGGGGGGTAGAAGGATTACTTTATCCTATCCCAGGTAATCCTTAAAGAGGTGGGGTTTCAAATGTCTCCGGAAGGTGGTGAGTGACTCCGCTGTCCTGGCGTCGTGAGGGAGCTTGTTCCACCATTGGGGTGCCAGAGCAGCGAACAGTTTTGACTGGGCTGAGCGGGAGCTGTGCTTCCGCAGAGGAAGGGGAGCCAGCAGGCCAGAGGTGGATGAGCGCAATGCCCTCGTTTGGGTGTAGGGACTGATCAGAGCCCGAAGGTACAGAGGTGCCGTTCCCCTCACTGCTCCATAGGCAAGCACCATGGTCTTGTAGCGGATGCGAGCTTCAACTGGAAGCCAGTGGAGTGTGCGGAGGAGGGGGGTGACGTGAGAGAACTTGGGAAGGTTGAACACCAGACGGGCTGCGGCATTCTGGATGAGTTGTAGGGGTTTAATGGCACAGGCAGGGAGGCCAGCCAACAGCGAGTTGCAGTAGTCCAGACGGGAGATGACAAGTGCCTGGATTAGGACCTGTGCCGCTTCCTGTGTAAGGCAGGGTCGTACTCTCCGAATGTTGTAGAGCATGAACCTGCAGGAGCGGGTCACCGCCTTGATGTTGGCGGAGAACGACAGGGTGTTGTCCAGGGTCACGCCTAGGCTCTTCGCACTCTGGGAGGAGGACACAGCGGAGTTGTCAACCGTGATGGCGAGATCATCACGGTTGAAAGCACAGCTTAAATTAACGAAAGCATGTACTAATAACTCGGAAACAAAACGTGCCTACTTACAGACGTATCTTTATCCAAGGCCTAGTAAGTAAGAAAGATGAAGCTCATCTTTATGTTGCCATTCTTCAGATTGCTTGAACTCTGAACAGGAGTTTAGTTGATTTAAAGCTACAGTACCCAAATCCGCCACTAGATGGAGTAGAGTAGAGCGTGTAATACTATGTACCGATAGACATACAGTGATCAGAACAGCATGTCTCTGTTTAGCTGTCTGAGCAGCTTTCTTTGTCAAAGATAATGACGCTAGTGGCTGATAATGCAAACATTATTTACACATGATGCATTGAGACTAGGGTTGTCCCCGACCAAAAAAAATATTGGTCGACCGAGAGTCTGTTCTTTTGACCAATCAATTGGTTGAAAGTTTAAAACGTGTATTTTTCAATATATAGACACATTCTATGTGTTTCAATCAAATCAACTTTATGCGCTGAGTTTGTCTGATGCTTTAATTGCACTCTCTCCTCCCTGCTGCAGCGAACACCACAGAACATCAACAGTGTTCGCGCTGTCCGTGTTGCAAAATAATTACAGCCGTTTCTGACCGAAAAGGTATGTTACTGAAATCCCTCATTTGTTTAGGAAAAACATTCCCTATTCCCTTAAACCTTGCTCTCTTTACGTGATACATGTATGCATCGCATGCACCTGACCAATGGGGCCTGACCTATAGCATATCATAATCACATTAATAAATTGGTTATAACAAACTCTGAACACCGGAACATGTGACAGCAAAATTGATGCAGATGACGTGATAAATAAACTCTTAATGTTTGGTTGCTCAGGAGGTAAAGGGGAAGTCCGATGTGTGGAATAAATTTGACTAGTTGTGGAAAATACTGGAGATCAAGAAAAAGAAGGAAAGGAACAAGCGATGCGTGCATATTATGTGTGCCAAACAGGTGCTTCTAGATTACAATATAATTTTTCTGACCATTTGGAACAATGTAAACAACACGAAATAAATTATAAGCGTACCAAAGAGTCTGTTTTAGGTATTTGTTATTTTTTTGGGAAAGCCTTTATTACAGCAAAGACTAAAAACAATTGCATTCGTGAACGCAATTGCCGACATGGAACGGTTTATTTATTGTTTACACTAATTATTCAAGGGTCACTTTGTTATTTAAAAATAAAATGCTTGATTGCATTTCAGATCATGAATGACTCGTATGCTGTGTGATGACATGAATGAATAAATGACTGATTGATACAGTAGCCTATATATTGAAATATAGGCCTAAGTTACGATATTAAGTCTAAACAGGACGCGCTCTTAGGCCTACAACTCGATGGTGGATATACAAGGCTACTATACAAAGCCTACTAATGTTAATAACCTACTATAATGATTATCATAATAATAGTAATAATAACAATAAGAAGGAGATCAAGAAAAAGGAGCATTATTATTATTATTTTTCGGATAATTTGGAACAGTGTAAATAACACTAAATAAATTATAAGTAAGACCAGAGAGGCTGTTTTAACAGGAAAAAAAGTGTAAAGCCTTTATTACAGCATAGCAAAGATTAAACACAGCCGAATTTGTGAAATTGTTTATCCGACGTTGTGGTTGCTTGAGGCTTGGTGTTCACGGAATCAGTAGGCTATTAAACAAACGTCAAACAGGCAACACTAGCAGAATCTGTCTTATTTCTTTAGCTAGATGGATGATTTATAAAACCACTCACATTTAAGTTAGGCTGTTGATTATAGACCTAATTAAGTTGGAGTTTCCTCTCCTCACTACATTTACATTTTAGTCATTTAGCAGACGCTCTTATCCAGAGCGACTTACAGTTAGTTCTTTTTTCATTATTTTTTTCTCATACCCCCTGTGGGAATCGAACCCACAGAGCTACATCCCTGCCGGTCATTCCCTCCCCTACCTTGGACGACGCTGGGCCAATCACTATTCTTAGACAATTAAGGCAAGGGCTGTTTTCTCATCTTCTAACTCCACTGCTGCCTCCGCTGCATTGTTCTCAACACCAATATGCTGGGTAACTTTGCTATTATGCACATAGCAACATGGTCTAGGAAAAGGCGCCAATTCAACAGCACGCTGATGTTTCAGAACCGCGGACAGCAACCGCTATCCAACGTGGGAGAAAGCGCATTTGTTATAAAATAATATTATTTTTATTAGTGTTGCACCATGGTTTTTATGTAATATAACCATATACAATTTCAGTAGCACGTCTTAGAGTGATGGACTGTGCCATCCCCACGGCACAGTCCACTCAGACAGACACGAATCAGACAGGTGTCTTGTACACCATGATATTATTTTTTTGTTGTTGCTACTGCTCGACTAAAGAAATATCAGTTGACCAACAGCCTAACGACCAAACAATCGACCAGTCGACTAAATGGGGTCAGCCCTAATTGAGAATAATGTTAGTTTTGCATTGCATGATGCTCATTCCAGAGATTTGGATAAAACATGTTTTGAAAAATCCTATCCAGAGGAGTGATGATTGTATTGGGTTAACTCTCTCTGTACTAGGGGTTAAACCTCTCTTCGTTACACTTGATCTGTTGTGTGGCCTTCTGAATCATAGAAAGGAGACAGGAGAGAAACTAGATCATTACCAAACTCTTCCTATTGCTGCCCTGAGACCCACAGTAACCTGTATCTGAATGGCAGCATCGACCAGGTTTACACACACACACTTACACGGCATCGATTTACAATAACTTTTATTCTTATTCAGTTTGAAGTGTACCATGCCTTCAGAAAGTATTCACACCCCTTGGCTTTTTGTTGTTATACAGCTTGAATTTAAAATGGATTAAATTGAGATTTTTTTGTCACTGGCCTACACACAATACCCCATAATGTCAAAGTGTAATTACTGTATGTTTTTAATTTTTTTAACAAATTAATTAAAAATGAAAAGCTGAAATGTCTTGAGTCAATAAGTATTCAACCCATTTGTTATGGCAAGCCTAAATAAGTTCAGGAGTAAAAATGTGCTTAACATGTCACATAATAAGTTGTGTGTGCTGTGTGCATAATAGTGTTTAAACTTTTACTGGAGTGGGCTAAACCAGGGTCACACTGTCACGACTTCCGCCGAGGCTGCCTCCCCTCCTTGTTCGGGCAGGCTTCGGCGTTCGTCGTCACCGGCTTACTAGCCACTGCCGCTCCATTATATATCATTTCATTTGTCTTGTCTTGTCAATCACACACACCTGGTTCTTATCCCCTCATTAGTCTGTGTATAAGTGTTCCCCTTGTCCTTGTGGGTGATTGTTTATTTGTGAGAGTAGTGGAGCTCGGTGGAGCTACTCGTACCTTAGTATTGCCGGGGTAGATATTTCCACTGTGCCTGTTATTGTTGGCGCTACCGTTACCTTGTATTTCCAGGATAGATTTTCCCCTGTGCCTGTTTCGCTTGTCGCTATCCAGCGCTATTTGTGTACGACGGAATAAACTCTGCATTCGGTGATTACCCTCCTGCGCCTGACTCCTTCTATCACACTCATCACACACACAGAGTGTTTCTTGGTAGTCAGCGGGAGAAGAGCGCATGCCTGGAGTCGTGGCACAGGTCCAGGAGCATTCCACGATGCTGGCCAACTTGGGGGAAGCGATGGATCGGGTTCTTCAGGTCGTCCAACGCCTGGAGAGGAGAGGACCTGATCTGTGAGACCAGCTGGCCAACCGGATCCAGCCACCTACACCCCAGCACCCGGAGGGATCCAGATATCCCGACCACGGGCGTTCGACGGAACAGCGGCGCTCTGCCAAGGATTCCTCCTCCAACTGGAGCTATACTTCTCCAGCATCAGGCTGGCGCCATCGGAGCAGGAGAAGGTGTCCATCCTCGTTTCCTGCCTCTCGGGGAAACCCCACGAATGGGCCAACGCGGATTGGAACGAAGGAGGACTACGGGGAGTTCGCTCGCCTCTTTCGGGCGGTCTTTGATCACCCACCCAAGGGTCGAGAGGCGGGCGAGCGGCTGGTCCACCTGAGGCAGGGGACGACGACCGCGCAGGACTTTCGGACTCTGGCAGCGGGTCCGGGTGGAACGAGCGGGCCCTGATCGACCATTTCCGGTGCCATCTGCGGGAGGACGTCCGACGGGAGCTAGCCTGCCGGGACACCATGTTGTCTTTCACGAAACTGGTGGACATGGCCATCCGTTTGGACAACCTGCTGGCAGCCAGAGGACGTCCTGGTAGGGGTCTGCCCATTACCACCCCGGACGACTCAGATCCCGAGCTGATGGAGCTGGGTGGAGCCGCCGTCCGAGAGAGCGGAGGACGACAGAAACAGTGCCACTCTGGTGGCACGAAGGGACAGTACACCATACGTCGTAGTCAACGCTCTTTTGGGCCTGCAGCAGGCAGACCACTCTCGCACACTGCACACTGTACCCTACCTATCCACTTTCCCGATCACATGGTAGTTCCCCAGTGTAAGGCGCTAGTCAATTCAGGCGCAGCTGGGAACTTTTTGGACATTCTCATGCCTTCAAGACATTTCATTGGTTCCCCTATCCATTCCACTTCCAATCAGAGCTCTTGATAGTCGACCATTAGGGTCTGGGTTTGTAAAGGAAGTCACTGTACCAATCACCATGATCACCCAGGAGACTCATTGTGAGCAGGTTACTTTTTCGATTATTGAGTCTCCTGCTTTCCCTGTGGTATTAGGTATCCCTTGGCTAGCACTCCACAACCCCACCTTCTCATGGCCGCAGAGGGTTCTCACAGGGTGGTCGCGAGAGTGTCAGGGTAGGTGTCTAGGTGTTTCCGTTTGTGCAACCACAGTGGAAAGTCATGACGGTACCTCCACCGTGTGCATTCCCCCCGAATACCATGATCTGGCGCACACATTTTCTAAGACACAGTCGACAAAATTACCACCTCATCAGGCGGGGGATTGCGCGATAAACCTTTGGGTAGACGCTGTACCACCCAGGAGTCATGTGTACCCCCTGTCGCAGGCTGAAACGGAGGCTATGGAAACATACGTCACCGAGTCCCTGGGCCAGGGGTATATACGTCCCTCCACTTCACCCGCCTCCTCGAGTTTCTTCTTTGTGAAGAAGAAAGACGGTGGTCTGCGCCCGTGCATTGATTATCGATCACTGAACAAGGAGACTATAAGATTTAGTTATCATCTCCCCCTCATTCCTTCAGTGATTGAGTCAATGCATGGGGCGCGCTTCTTCACCAAATTAGATCTCAGGAGTGCATACAACCTGGTGCGTGTTCGGGAGGGGGATGAGTGGAAGACAGCATTCAGCACAACCACGGGGCATTATGAATACCTGGTGATGCCCTACGGTTTGATGAATGCGCCATCCGTCTTCCAGTCCATTGTGAACGAGGTGTTTCGGGACATGCTTGGTCGCGGTGTGGTGGTCTACATCGATGACATCCTGGTGTATTCTGCTACGCGCGCCGAGCATGTGTCCCTGGTTCGCAAAGTGCTGGCCCGACTGTTGGAAAATGACCTTTATGCCAAGGCAGAGAAGTGTATGTTTTTCCAGCAGTCCGTCTCCTTCCTTGGATACCGCATTACCACCTCAGGTGTGGAGATGGAGGGAGATCGCATTTCAGCCGTGCGTAATTGGCCGACTCCAACCACGGTTAAGGAGGTGCAGCACTTCCTTGGCTTCGCCAACTACTATCAGAGGTTTATCCGGGGCTTTGGCAAGGTCGCAGCTCCAAATTACATCCCTTTTAAAGGGTGGGCCGTCCCGGCTCCGCTGGTCTGCTGAGGCTGACCTGGCCTTCAGCAAACTGCGGGGTCTGTTCACCTCAGCCCCGGTACTGGCCCACCCCGATCCATCACTACCGTTCGTAGTGGAGGTGGATGCGTTCCAGGTAGGGATAGGCCCTGTCCTATCCCGACGCTTGGGCACGCCACCCAAGCTCCACCCCTGTGCCTTCTTCTCTAAGAAGCTCAGCCCAGCAGAGCAGAACTATGACGTTGGTGATCGGGAGCTGTTGGCTGTTGTCCGAGCTTTGACCGTGTGGAGGCATTGGCTCGAAGGGGCGAAACACCCTTTACTCGTCTGGACGGACCACCGTAACCTGGAGTACATCCGGGCAGCGAGGAGGCTGAATCGTGAAGGACGTGAGGGTGTACGTCTCCTCCTGCTCGGTGTGCGCCCAGAGTAAGGCACCTAGGCACCTCCCAGCGGGTAAGTTACAACCTTTACCAGTTCCACAACGACCATGGTCTCACCTAAGTGTTGATTTCTTGACTGATCTTCCCCTCTCCCAAGGTAACACCACCATCCTGGTCGTTGTGGACCGCTTTTCCAAGTCCTGCCGCCTCCTTCCTCTGCCCGGTCTCTCCACGGCCCTGCAGACTGCGGAGGCCCTGTTTACTCACGTCTTCCGGCACTACGGGGTGCCAGAGGATATAGTGTCCGACCGAGGTCCCCAGTTCACGTCCAAGGTTTGGAAGGCGTTCATGGAACGTCTGGGGGTCTCGGTCAGCCTGACCTCTGGGTTCCACCCCGAGTCAAATGGGCAGGTGGAACGGGTATATCAGGATGTGGGTAGGTTCATGCGGTCCTACTGCCAGGACCAGCCGGGGGAGTGGTCTGTGTTCTTGCCATGGTCAGAATATGCCCAGAACTTTCTCCGCCACTTCTCTACTAACCTAACGCCATTCCAATGTGTTTTAGGTTACCAACCGGTTCGGGCACCGTGGCACCAGAGCCAGACCGAGGCTCCTGCGGTGGATGACTGGTTTCGGCGTGCGGAGGAGACGTGGGACGCTACTCACGTTCACCTCCAGCGCGCTGTGCGTCGTCAGAAGGCCAACACTGACGGTCACCGCAGTGAGGCCCCGGTCTTCGTACCGGGGGATCGGGTCTGGCTCTCGACCCGGAATCTGCCCCTCCGCTTGCCCTGCCGGAAGCTGAGCCCGCGGTTTGTGGGGCCGTTCAAAGTCCTGAGGAGAATCAACGAGGTCACTTATAGGTTATTACTTCCCCCTAATTACCGTATTAACCCCTCGTTTCATGTGTCAGGAGTCTGAGGTGCGGGAGGTTCCTCCACCTCCTCTGGACATCGAGGGAGCCCCGGCGTACTCTGTCCGTTCCATCCTGGATTCGAGGCGTCAGGTGGAGGGCCTTCAGTACCTCGTGGAGTGAGAGTGGTACGGTCCGGAGGAACGGTGCTGGGTCCCGGTGAGGGATATCCCCGATCCCTCCCTTTTGGAGTATTTCCACCGTCGCCATCTGGCTCGCCCTGCTCCGCGTCCTCCTGGCCGTCCCCGAGGCTGGGGTCGGCGCGCTGCTAGAGCTGCGCGTCAAGGGTGGGGGTACTGTCACGACTTCCGCCGAGGCTGCCTCCCCTCCTTGTTCGGGCAGGCTTCAGCGTTCGTCGTCACCGGCTTACTAGCCACTGCCGCTCCATTATATATCATTCCATTTGTATTGTCTTGTCTTGTCAATCACACACACCTGGTTCTTATCCCCTCATTAGTCCGTGTATAAGTGTTCCCTCTGGCCACCTTGTCCTTGTTGGTGATTGTTTATTTGTGAGAGTAGTGTAACTTGGTGGAGCTACTCGTACCTTAGTATTGCCGGGGTAGATATTTATCCTGTGCCTGTTATTGTTGGCGCTACCATTACCTTGTATTGCCAGGGTAGATTTTCCCCTGTGCCTGTTTCGCTTGTCGCTATCCAGCGCTATTTGTGTACGACGGAATAAACTCCGCATTCGGTGATTACCCTCCTGCGCCTGACTCCTTCTATCACACTCATCACACACACAGAGTGTTTCTTGGTAGTCTTAAACAAATCTACTTTGAAATGAAAATATACACCTGTACCATGTCAGATATAGAGTTGAAATATATAAAATGTTGAGTTTGCAGCCCAATATTACACTTTATATACATCACAGAAGACTGAAATATAACAAAACAGTTTGACATAGAAACACCGGATTTTCAGAGGGTTTTGTGAAATAATATTGATTAATTATGAAATTAATTAGACATCGAATATCCCTTTGAGCATGGTGATGTTATTAATTACACTTTGGATGGTGTTTCAATACACCCAGTCACTACAAAGATACAGGCATCCTTCCTAACTCAGTTGCTGGAGAGGAAGGAAACCGCTCAGGGGTTTCACCATTATGCTAATGGTGACTTTATGACAGTTACAGTTTAATGGCTGTGATGGAAGAAAACTAAGGATGGATCAACAACAATGTAGTTACTATACAATACTAACCTAAATGACAGAGTGAAAAGAAGGAAGCCTGTACATAATACAAATATTCTATAACATGCATCCTGTTTGCAACAAGGCACTAAAGTAATACTGTTTGTCCTGAATACAAAGTGTTATGTTTTGGGGCAAATCCAATCCAACACATTACCACTCTCCATATTTTCAAGCATATTGGTGGCTGCATCATGTTATGGGTATGCTTGTAATTGTTAAGGACTGGGGAGTTTTTCAGGATGAAAAAGAAACAGAATGGAGCTAAGCACAGGCAAAGTCCTAGAGGAAAACCTGTTTCAATCTGCTTTACACCAGACACTGGGAGATGAATTCACCTTTCCGCAGGCCAAATCTACACTGGAGTTGCATAGGGATGGATAGAAATGTACAGAATGGTTACCTGGAGGAAAATGGGGAAGGGTCATGCTTTTTTAATTTCAGTCAAGGGGAGGGTTTAGTATTTTTTTTATCTAAGCCAGGGGAGGGTCATGTAATTTGTAATTGATGAAATTTAAATATTTCAGTTTTTTAGCATTAGTTGCTTATTAGGCTATACACTGATCATACAAAATATTAGGAACTCCTGCTCTTTCCATGACTGTCACGATCGTCGGTGAGAGATGAGGACCAAGGCGCAGCGTTGAATGTGAACATATTTATTTAATTTGATGATCACACGAACAAAACAACAAAACGATGACGTGACAGTCAATGGTCATACACAAACCAAATACGAACAAGAAACCACAAAAAAAATGAATGCCTAACGGCTACCTAAGTATGACTCCCAATCAGAGACAACGAGCTACAGCCGTCTCTGATTGGGAGCCACCCTGGCCAACATAGATCTACAACAACTAGAACATAAACACATGAAAACTCACACCCTGGCTCAACATACTAGAGTCCCCGGTGCCAGGGCGTGACAGTACCCCCCCCTAAAGGCGCGGACTCCGACCGCGCCAACCAAATACAACAGGGGAGGGACCGGGTGGGCACTCCGCCTCGGCGGCGGATCCGGCTCCAGACATGACCCCCACTCCTTCTCTAACCCCCCAAAGTACCCCTGGTCCGGTCTGGCCCTGCTGACCAGAGCTGAACTGAACACTGGTGGAGCGGATTGCTCTAGCTCCGGCGTGACGCAGCACCTGACCGGTGCCGGACCCGCCACCGGTGGAACAGGCACGGGCCGTGCCGGACTGACGACGCACACCACTGGCTTGGTGTGGGGAGCAGGAGCGGGCCGAGCCGGGCTGACGAAACGCACCACTGACTTGGTGCGGGGAGCAGGAGCGGGCCGGACCGGGCTGACGAAGCGCACCACTGACTTGGTGCGGGGAGCAGGAACGGGCCGTGCCGGGCTGACGACGCGCACCACTGACTTGGTGCGGGGAGCAGGAACGGGCCGGACAGGGCTGACGAAACGCACCACTGACTTGGTGCGGGGAGCAGGAATGGGCCGGACTGGGCTGGCGACGCGCACCACTGACTTGGTGCGGGGAGCAGGAGCGGGCCGGACCGGGCTGACGAAGCGCACCACTGACTTGGTGCGGGGAGCAGGAACGGGCCGGACAGGGCTGACGAAACGCACCACTGACTTGGTGCGGGGAGCAGGAATGGGCCGGGCCGAGCTGGCGATGCGCACCGTAGACTTGGTGCGAGTGGCAGGAACAGGCCGGACCGTACTGGGAACACACACCACTGGCCCTACGTGGGGATCAGGAACAGGCCGGACCGGACTGGCAACACACGCCAGTACCTCTCGCCGTGCCTCTACATCTTCCACCCCCTCTTCGACCAGTGGCCCCCGCAACCTGGCGGCCTCCTCTGCCAATCCGCTGGGCCGCTCTGCCGCGGTCTCCTGCTGGCCCGTCGTCCACGGCATTAGCCCCCCCCCTAAAAAATGTCTGGGCGTCTCCCCTACCCGTGGACCAGGTCTCCATGTCCCTCGCCAGCCTTTCGCCCTTCTGCCACAATGTCAAGCCCTTCTCTTCCTCACTCGGCTTGACCCAGTCGAGGAGGCGAAGGAGATCTGTTAGGGATCTCCCTGGCGATGGCTCCTGGACACGCTGCTTGGTCACAACTTGGTGGTTTCTTCTGTCACGATCGTCGGTGAGAGATGAGGACCAAGGCGCAGCGTTGAATGTGAACATATTTATTTAATTTGATGATCACACGAACAAAACAGCAAAACGATGACGTGACAGTCAATGGTCATACACAAACCAAATACGAACAAGAAACCACAAATAATGAATGCCTAACGGCTACCTAAGTATGACTCCCAATCAGAGACAACGAGCTACAGCCGTCTCTGATTGGGAGCCACCCTGGCCAACATAGATCTACAACAACTAGAACATAAACACATGAAAACTCACACCCTGGCTCAACATACTAGAGTCCCCGGAGCCAGGGCGTGACAATGAAATAGACTGACCAGGTGAATCCAGGTGAACGCTATGATCCCTTATTGATGCCACTTGTTAAATTCACTTCAATCAGTATAGGGGAAGGGGAGGAGACAGGTTAAAGAAGGATTTTTAAGCCTTGAGACAATTGATACATGCGTGCCATTTAGAGGGTGAATGGGCAGACAGAAGATTTAAGTGCCTTTGAACGGGGTATGGTAGTAGGTGCCAGGCGCACCGGTTTGTGTCAAGAACTGCAACGCTGCTGGGTTTTTCATGCTCAACAGTTTCCCGTGTGTATCAAGAATGGTCCACCACACAAATGACATCCAGCCAACTTGACATCCAGCCAACTGTGGAAAGCATTGGAGTCAACATGGGCCAGCATACCTGTGGAACGCTTTCGACACCTTGTAGAGTTCATGCCCCGACGAATTGAGGCTGTTCTGAGGGCAAAAGGGGGGGTGCAACTCAATATTAGGAAGGTGTCCTTAATATTTTGTACAGTAAGTGTATATTGATGTGTACCCGATGCCACCCCTCATCTCTGATTCAACTCTGGGAGTGCTATATCAAGGTCGCCTATAGGCTATTTAGTATGGTCTCAATCAAATTATCCATAGGCCATAGGCTATGAAGTGCATGCTCGGAGAAGCACAGAGCAAAGTTATATTTCTAAGATAGTTGATGGGATGGTGTAAATCAAACTAGGTAGCATAACACACTGTAATGGAAATTCCAACCCTGAGCCCCGGCCTGCTCTGCTCTTGCTGATCAAAAACGTGTTTGTGTGCTGCCTAACCAATGGCTGTGCTGTGTAGGCAGTTCAGGAGGAGAGTCAAAGGCTTCTTCTGAATATAATGTTTGATTTGGCTTAGTCCCAAAAAATGTACTATCTTGTGCCCGGACTAGCCTGTAGCCTATGTTTTGTTCAGTTTGAGAAGGAGAGCATGCAGATGAGGAGGACCGGAGGTCAACTTTGATAGCTTGCTACTACTATAATTGATTTGATTAAAAACAATATGTTTCTTGACCATGATGTATTTATCAGAGTTATTGACCTCACAATAAGCCAGAATCGAGAAACTTACCTTGTGCTGCTGAAACTTGAAGCAGCAGCCGCAGCACAATCAATTGGAAATGGGACAGCTCATGGTGCTGAAAGTAGGCAAATTCGAGTAGGCATAATTCATTTCAACCGTCTTCATTTTAATTAGACTTTACTAACAACAATATGGCTTTGTTTTGGAGCCTAATTCTTCCTATTTAAGAAATAAGAGGTACTGTAAGTCTACCTGTTTGACAGAAGAAATTAGGCTATAGGCTGCTATATCCATAGATTTGTCGGTCAATTCCTCCACCCACCATGTACTCCTTAAATAGCCTACCTCGGTGTCAGTGAAGGGCTGTTAAGTTCAAACCAAGACTCAAATTGAGAGGGTATAAGAGGGTATGCCATAGGCCTACCTTTTTATTAAAGAAATGGAAAAAAGCACGTGTTAGCTAAAGATTTTGAAGAAAATAAAACTGATCCGATTATATAAAGTGATCTATAGCAGCGCGATGTTAGAAACAAACTTTACAATACCCGTGAAAGGCGTGACTCAGATGCATATAGATATATTGTTTCGTTTCTATGACATTCAGAGGCTGAGCTACAACCTTTTATAACCGAGGAGACAAGACATAGACTTTGCTTGGGAAGTAATCTAATTCTGTCACTATCAATTGATTAAGCTATTCACTTTCTGTACAACAGAATATGTTTAAACCCAGACAGCTTTTAGGGACCTTCTCTCGTTGGGTTAAGCCACGGAAGAAGAGTAGCTAGAAGTTAAAGCTTACATTTTTCTACTCTGTCTGGGGTGGAAAGGTAGGTCTAACTTTTGAAAGTACCATGCTCAGATTCCTAATGACGTCTCAGATGTAATTATTTGTAAATAGGGACAGTTTTGTTGCAAACAAGACACACTGTTTTGGCATTGGAGAAATATGATAAGATGAACACATAGGCATATTTCTCTGTCCATTCTTAGCCTGTCATTTCTGTAATTTGTGAAGTATTAAAAAATATTATGCTAATATCTAAAATGACGTAGAATTGCATGAAATATTTCTAAAAGGCAATTTTTTCTCTGACCTACAAATACAATGATATATTAATGCAATGCTTTTACTATAAAGGAGATATTTCCATCCCTACTCTTGTCCACAGTGGTCTGCGAACCCACAACCTTCTGGCCCGCAGCCCTGTGCACGATCAATATTCCTACGTTGCCTGTATAATGCTTACAGGACAAAGAACAGTTTCTAAAACTGCATATCTAAGGCTGGTCTGTCCAAGAAGCAGTGGCGATTTTAGCATGTAAATCTTGGTGGGGCATACTCAACACAACACGAAACAATACATTAATTGCACTATAACGTTGACAAACGGTGCCCACAAACTGTTAGGGCCTACATAAAGCTGTCCCAACAGCAGAGCCTTCATTTCAGCACCATGGAGTGAATCCTTACCACCGCTACACCAGTGTGATGGGTGATTTGAAGGAGTCAGGCAGAGGAGGGTAAATCACAGAATAACAGGATTTATTCCAGAATACAGAGTACGCAGTAAAGCGTCAAAACAGTCCAGTGCGCAAAACAGGCGCACTGGAACCAACAAGGCAATATGGGGAAAATAACCCGGTGATACAAAATACAAGGAGCTCCACCGAGCTTCACTATCCTCACAATAAACAATCACACAAAGACAAGGGGGCAGAGGGAACACTTATACAGGTACTGATGAGGAGATATGAACCAGGTGTGTGTAATAAACAAGACAAAACAAATGGAATGATGAGATGAGGAGTGGCAGTGGCTAGAAGGCCGGTGACGACGAACGCCGAAGCCTGCCCGAACAAGGAGAGGAGGCAGCCTTGGAGGAAGTCGTGACAACCTGGCTATCAGCGGAGCCTTGTCTGGCAGTGAAACAGTTCATTCAGCCTCATTTGCTGCCTTAAAAAAACAAATGTAGCTGATATGGCTGACTTCCTTAAACAAATGTAGTTTATACTGACGTTTTTTTAAACGAATGTTAGAATTTAGAGTATTTTGTGTAGATCGTTGACAAAAAATGACAATTAAATCAATTTTATTCCCACTTTAACACAACAAAATGTGGAAAAAGTCAAGGGGTGTGAATACTTTCTGAAAGTACTGTATATGATGTATGTGCCCGCTCTCCCCTACACACCCACACATTGACATTCAGTGCACTTTCACTCTCCTAATCCATGGAAAAAACATTAAGTTGACAAATGTATTGGTCTCTCCATAGTTTCAGCTGACCTTTTGCTTTCCTCTTATTTAACGCTGTGTGTATCTATAGGTGTGTGTGTGTGTGGATGTGTATGTGTTTGTCATTGGAGGCTGGTGGGAGGAGCTATAGGAGGACGGGCTCATTGTAATGGCTGGAATGGAATTAATGGAAGGGAGTCAAACATGTGGTTTCCATATGTTTGATACCGTTCCATAAATACCATTCCAGCCATTACAATGAGCCCGTCCTCCTATAGCTCCTCCCACCAGCCTTCACAGGTGTGGATGTGTGTGTGTGTGTGTGTGTGTGTGTGTGTGTGTATGTGTGTGTGTGTGTGTGTGTGGGTGTGTATGTGTGAACTTCACTAATCCATCACAACAAACGCTTGTGAGTGTCATTGGATTTCTGGCCTTTAGGGACCTGATGTGTTTCCTGTTACTAACGGGGATGTCAAATCAAATCAAATGTTATTTGTCACATGCGCCGAATACAACAGGTGTAGACTTTACAGTGAAATTCTTGTTTACAAGCCCTTTTACAACAACGCAGTGTTCAAAAGTATGAAAATTAGCAAATGAAAATATAAAATAATAACACAATAAATATAAATAACGAGGCTATATACAAGGAGGACTGTTACCGAGTCAATGTGCAGGGGTACGAGCTAGTTGAGGTAATTCAGGTAATATGTAGGTAGGGGTAAAAGTGACTAGGCAATCAGGATAGATAATAAACAGAGTAGCATCAGCGTATGTGAAGAGTGTGAAACTGTGCGTGTGATGTCAATATGCATGTGTGTGTTTCTTTTGTGAGCGTATGTAGTGGGGGGTGGACCATTCTTGATACACACAGGAATCTGTTGAGCGTGAAAAACCCAGCAGCGTTGCAGTTCTTGACACAAACCGGTGCACCTGGCACCTACTACCATACCCTGTTCAAAGGCACTTGAATATTTTGTCTTGCCCATTCACCCTCTGAATGGCACACATACACAATCTATGTCTCAATTGTCTCAAGGCTTAAAAATCATTATTTAACCTGTCTCCTCCACTTCATCTACACTGATTTGAAGTGAATTTAACAAGTGACATCAATAAGGGATAATAGCTTTCATCTGGATTCACATGGTCAGGTGTTCCTAATGTTTTGTGCACTCAGAATACTGTACATAAACAATAGGCCTACTACCAAACAAGGCCTGATACTGCAAAGATAAGCAGAAATATGCCAGAGCATCGTGACTATTAACGAAGATTGCTAAAAGACACACTTGCAAGATGCAAAAAAACACACATTTAGCAGGCACTCTTATCCACAGCGACTTACAGGACCAATTTGGGTTGTGCCTTGCTCAAGGGCACATCGGTAGATTTGTTCACCTAGTCGGCTCAGGGATTTGAACCACTTAGACTACCTGCTGCCGCACACACACACACACACACACACACACACACACACACACACACACACACACACACACACACACACACACACACACACGTTATGTTATTCTATCCTCGTGGGGACCTAAAATGTATTTCCATTCAAAATCCTATTTTCCCTAAACTTAACTATAACCTTAACCCAAACCCTAAACCGAAACCTAACTCCTAACCCTAAATCTAACCACTAACCCCTTACCCTAACCCTAATTCTAACCCTAACCCTAATTGTAACCCTAACCTGCAACCTAACCCCTAAGCTTAAAATAGCATTTGTCCTCATGGGGACGTGGGAAATATCCCCACGAGGGAGAATTTTCCTTGTTTTACTAGAAGAACCAACACACACACACACACAGACACACACACACACACACACACACACACACACACACACACACACACACACACACACACACACAGTCTTACAGAGTCTAGGACACAGAGCCGCAATGGCATTTAGGCAGTGACATTTGCAGGTGACATTTTGTCTCTCTCCAAACCCACAGTCACAGAGTGTGAACCCAATCTCAATCTCCTCTCTGCCATCCCGGCTCAACACACCGGCTCTAATACTGACGGAGAGGAAGAAAGGAAAGTTCTGAATCTGAGGTCCTGTTCAGGCTGAGTAGCTGCCATCGCTGTTATTATATCCTCACATTCTACTGTCTTATAAAAGATAGTCTGGAAATGACGTCGTCTGGATAGAAGGCTGGGTGGTCTATTGGAGTGTGGTGCTTACACTTTGTGTGTTTAATGTATGTTAGTGCCTTTGGATAAAAGTGTCTGCTAAATTAACATACTTGTATCATTATGGATGTGTTTGGTTTTGCCAATAGCTAGTTCGTGTACCACTGTGGCTCTGTATCATGTCAGGGTCACATAGTACTGCATTGGGAAGTTGCTAATATAGAGTCTGGTTCCTCTCAAGGTTTCTGAACTTTGTCATCGTTGTCTTGGCTTGCTGTTTGGGAGTGTAGGTAACGTTTTAGTGGCTTGCTGTTTGGGAGTGTAGGTAACGTTTTAGTGGCTTGCTGTTTGGGAGTGTAGGTAAAGTTTTAGTGGCTTGCTGTTTGGGAGTGTAGGTAACGTTTTAGTGGCTTGCTGTTTGGGAGTGTAGGTAAAGTTTTAGTGGCTTGCTGTTACTTTTGTGACAAATGCATTTGTGGAGGGTGACACCATATCAAACTCACAGTTGAGTAATGTGATATTACATTGTCTACTTCACCACATTAGGAAAACCCTTCAGTTATCTCTAGTTAGGAACTAGAAAATACATAGACACTTTTCTTGAGTTTGTTTTTCTGCTCTGTAACGGTAGAGGGTTAACTTTTTCTGTCTTTGTTGGAAACCAGACAGCATGGAGGCCTGCTGTTGTTTCTCCAGTTCCCCTGGCTATAGAGAGGAAAGTGTGTGTGTGTGTGTGTGTGTGTGTGTGTGTGTGTGTGTGTGTGTGCGTGTGCATGCATGCATGTGCGTGTGTTGTTAGGTCCCCTGGCGAGTTAGAGAGGAGTTTGTGTTTGTCTAGCATTGTTTGTTTATGAAGGGGCTCTTAAATTGGCTACTAAACAGAGCATAGAGAGACAGGCATGGAGGGATGGAGGGAGGGGAAGAGAGAGAGAGAGAGAGAGGGGGGGATACAGAGAGAGAGAGAGAGCGAGCGAGAGAAAGAGAGAGATTCAAAAAAGGTTTGGGTAACAGGGCCTTCCATGATCTTAATTAGACTATTCATCACATAGAAATGATAAAGCACTCTATTGTTCAATTTCAGTATCCACACAAAACACACGCACACACTCAAACAATATTATCAACAGCTCTGTTATGTCTAACTCTGTATGTCTACCAGTGTTGCGTTGGAGACCACCTAAAGCGAGACCGATACAAGACCAAGACCGGAGCAAATCGAGTCCGAGTCAAGACCATGATTGTAATTTTGTAAAATCACCATCATAATAAGAGTTAAAAATGTCCAGTAGTTCTGTGTTCATATTTCAGAACAACATATGGATTCTTTAGAAATTCAGAATAGTGAAAAAATGCATGCTGAGGGAAAATAGAACCACTCTACAAATGATTACTGACCCAAACACAGTGAGGAACACATCCTATAAAATAATGATTATAATAATAATAATAATAATAATAATAATAATAATAATAATAATATTATTTTCAATGACGTTCTCATTTAAGCTCTTCAGTTTTTGTTGGAAAGGAAAACTGAAGAGAAAAAAATATCCAATCAGGATTTTTCTTTGCTTGTCTCTGGGGAGATAAATCCAGCTAGATAAGTCAGCCATTGGCTAGGCCATCAGATGCTAGATTAAGGCATCTGCCATTCAACTGTATTAGGGCACAATTTTGGAGTGACAGTGGAATCAACCAATCAAATTTTGACTTAATGAGAGGGACCATTTTTACAAAAATTTATGGAAACTTCTGCCTTCTTGAAGGACAACAGGTCACTGCGCAATAGCGAGCAGTAGTTTTCCCACGGTCTAGCTAGCTAGCTTTTGTTGTCGGCTAGTTTGCAGCGGCTGCAGCAGGTGTTATCAAAGAGGATGTTGTTGCTAATTTGTTAGCTTCTCCCTTTTCAAGAATAACGTTCAACAAGAAGTTAAGTTTCAAATGATCATCATCTGGTGAGTGGAACTGTGTTTTTTATTGCAGCGTGCTTGCTGTGGTTAGCCATCTCTTTGAAAATAACTGATGTGAGTGAAACATTGTTGCATTTCAACTGGAACTGACAGCATTTGAGCAACATATACACCCCCAGAAAGAATATGATACTTAAAAAAATACTATTCTGACAAGCGACCACTTAGATATAGTCATTTTCACGTTTTCATAAATTCTTAGAATGTTTGGGAATTATGTATACTAAGGCATTTGTGAAAATTCTATAGCAATATAGAGTGGGAAAGCAGCCAATTAATAGACACTGCAGTAAATAAAACCGAATAAAAACATCTGTCTTGTCCAGGACCGGAGTCTACACAGACCGGTTCGCTATAGACAATCAGAGCTACAGTAGACCTTTATACAAACAAGCCATTTGCCACACGGGCCTGCCATCATTCATTTTGAACTGGACTGTGTGTTTACAGTCAGTTGCAACAGCGCGGCTTTAGATCATTAGAACGCATTTGCCAAAAGCCGCAAAATACACCTGAATGGATTTCTGCAAATAAAGAACTTTACATTTGGGAATTTTACAGTCCTATTGATTAAACAACCATGAAAAGGTAGGCTCTCTCCCTCAGTTATGCACATCAATGACATCAAGATCAACAACTAATGCTAGCCAGAGCAAGATGAGCTGAAATGTAATGAAGGAACATTAGATAAACCTTCTCAAACATTTTCAGCTAGTTGGCTGTAAAAATTGCACTGATAAACGATGGGGAATTGTAGCCTCCTCGTCTTTCTGCAGCAGGCCTGCTAATGCATGCTTGTCCCAGGCAAGCACCCAAGCTAACTGGCTAAAGTTGGCTTGTTTGCTAGCTAGCTACTTCCGGACACAAATGAGAGAACACCTCACTCTGACCCTTTTACTCACTGTAGCAGAGCTGGTTAGGCTGTTTAAATGTTATCTAGAGTATTCTTGACTGCGTTTGCAAATTCACACTGGCTATCTACTCCAGATTCAGAGCACTCTCGTCTGAGTGTGCCAGAGCGCAGATCAACTGATGAATTTACGAACGTGCAACACCTGCTGAATATGACCGGGGTCAGTAAACGTAGGCAAAAAAAGTAATAGTTAGCAAGAGATATGCTAACTATATAACAGTCGTTCAGGTTCTTGCTAGCTAACCAAATGACACCTGCATCTTTAGCTGTGTACAGCCACCGAAAAACGATATGAGGGGAAAAAGTCAGTCACACACCCACTCCTCCAATGACATGACATCCTCCTAGCAGCTAGCTAGCGATCTAGCTAACGTTAGGCTCCGTGTTTTTAGCTTGCGACATAAGAAGCTACGGTAGCCTATTAGCCACGTTATAATAATAATAATAACGTTATGACTGACTTGTGATCATTCCCCTTGCTAGTTTGATTGTATTGACATTCCCAGCCTTAGTTACATAAGGTCTGTTTTTGTTCAGAATATTGAGTCATTGAAACTGAAACAGTGCATCCCGAATGGAGGCAGCAAACAATGTACCAGGCCAGCTGTGATTTACAACCTGATAGCCATATTTTTGGGACTACCAAGAAATGTATTGGTGAATTATATGAATAATTCATTGAACTGCATCCATGTATTCTGCCAACAATGCCTTAGCGTGCGTCATGGAACGTTGAGTCAAATATAAACTATTTTTAAAATCTCTTATCAAGTTGGGTTTGTAGCATAAACTGGGAATTTGATATTTTTTACTGTAATTATGATTGTCTTTTTCTTTCATATCTGCAAAGTAGTTAAAACGCTGTCATTTTCACTCTCAAAATCACACTATTTTTTAATAGAAAAAACACAAAACTGTTATGGTCTAGTCCAGAACAATGCTTAACCACATCAATCTGAATGGGTGGGCCTGTCAGGGCCTGGCTCCCCAGTGGGTGGACCTCTATCCACCCAGGCCCATCCATGTCTACGCCCCTGATGCAAGCAGGCATGATGACAATTGCGCGTCAAATAGCCTACTAACCAACACTTCGGACTAAACTTTTTCAATACCTGGTTTGCATACCCATTGTTGCCTTAGTTAGCATTTACTGGTAGATATCATATGTTGAAACGTCTTTCCTACCCTACCGGCTACAGATGTCATTCTTCTGTGAGCTGCTCCATGCCAAAACCAGCTGAGCTGCACACTCTTGCTGCCTGCAGATGATATTCCGCTCAAACTAGGCTATGTTTGCGGCGCTCATGTGAATATACTTCACGTGCTTTGCGAGTGTGTAGGCTACTTTGTGCATGATTTCTCTATTGTACTACATAATTGATAAGTCGTATACCTCCACTACACTACTTTGATATGCATCAGTAGGGAGTAAGACGTGAGTATAAGCAATACCCACTAAAATACAATAGCATATACACTCCACTACACCACTGGTCCTTTGTGTTTTACAAAAAGTGCACCCTCCTAGTGCGCTGGTATTATGGTTGCTGTCCTTTCAGAATCACAAAGCTGTCACACACTGAAGGCCTATAGGTTCGCCACTGCGCAAACATGTCTATAATATATATAAAGGCTATTAAGATATTAATGTTTTAAGAAAGGAGTGTATATATTTGGCCTGGCGAAGCGGTTTTATGCGCTGACTGAAAGGAAGCTGATAATTAAGTGTTTTACTCCGCTGTTCTCGGGAAGAAATTATGAGTCCTCACTGTCCGAGACCGAGTCAAGACCGAATACAACTGTATCTGACACCGAGACAAGACCGAGACACTCAAAATGTCTTGAATACTACACAACACTGATGTCTACCATTCCCCTCGCGCCCACTCTCCATCCCTCTTTACCTCTATCCCTCCATCCTTCCTTCCATCCCTCCTTCCCTACCTCACTATCTCTCACTGTCTGTGTATTCCCTCTCCCTACCTCTTCCTCCTTCCTCTGTTCTCTGTAGTTGTTGCCACACTCTTTAGAAAAAAGGTTTCCAAAAGGGTTCTTTGGCTGTCCCCATAGGAGAACCCTTTTTGGTTCCAGGTAGAACTCTTTTGGGTTCCATGTAGAACCCCTGGGGAAAGGGTTCTACATGGAACCCAATAGGGTTCTACCTGGAACCAAAAGGGTTCTCCTTGAAACCAAAAAGGGTTATTCAAAGGTTTCTCCTATGGGGACAGCTGAAGAACCCTTTTAGATTCTAGATAGCACCTTTTTTTCTAAGAGTGCAGACCTATTAGAATGAGCTTCTCATAATTGTAGGAGAGCAGAGAGAGCGGTATGACAGAGCGAGAGAGACAGAGAGAGCGAGAGAGCATGAGTAGGAGAGGAGTGAAGAGTTCCTCTGTACAATTTAACACGCTGACACAGGCTGTCTGTCTGTCTGACATCTCTTGAATGTTTGTGTGTCTGGTCTAATAGAACACAGCCTCAGGCCCTTATCAACAATCCTTCTCTCTCTTTTCTCTTTCTCTCTCTCTCTCTCTCTCTCTCTCTCTCTCTCTCTCTCTCTCTCTCTCTCTCTCTCTCTCTCTCTCTCTCTCTCTCTCTCTCTCTCTCTCTCTCTCTCTCTCTCTCTCTCTCTCTCTCTCTCTCTCTCTCTCTCTCCCTGTCTCTCCCTCTATTTCCCAGGTGCCTGTAATGATTTTACCTATAAATTATTAAGACCAAATACTTCAAAGTGTTGCTGTATTTGTGTGTAGACAGACAGACAGACAGACAGACAGACAGACAGAACTAAGTGTTCTCTAACCGTTTCCTTGTCTTACAGGCCCTAGGGCTGGTAACAGTACACTTCACTACACTATTCAGTAACAGACATGAACTTAACATGAAGCAAAACAGAATCACAAAGTGTTTACGTGTACTCTTTTAATGGTTCTCCTCGGGGACCCCCAGACATTTCACAATTTTGAGGTAGCCCTGAACTAGCTCACCTGATTGAAGTGGTCAAGGGCTTGAAACCTATATAACTACACAAAAGAAGACAGTGGAGGGCGCAGAGGAAGAGTGTAGGAGAGGTAGAGTGTAGGAGAGGTAGAGTGGAGGAGAGGAAGAAGAGGAAATTATCTCATTGACATTGTTTTGTATGCATGAGATCAAGGGAAGAGAGTAACCTTATTACCAGTCAGGTCTGCTCTATACCAAATTAGCATACCCCCTGAGTCTCTTCCCTGTTTCACACCTGGTAGTTTGGTGGATGGGACTACCAGCTCTCTGTAACCTAGAGGGCAACCAGTGGGTCCGTCTCCTTTATACCATGTTTCTTGACCTTAACGAGAAGTTTGACTTTAAACCGTTTTTATAGTTTCAATATGTCCAAATTGTGTTTTTTTATCCTAATTGAATATTGTATGAATATTGTATATATATTACTGTAAATATTGATCACATTCCTTGTATATGATCATATATTTTGCTACATTGAATGTTAATATTGTGAACCTATGTTATATATTTTTTACCTCCTGTTTCAGGAAGTGATGTCACTGAGAACTGCCCCTATATATAGGACCTTCCACCCCCACCTGTGATATGGATGCCTGATGAAGACCTAAGGGTCGAAACGTTGTTATAAATATCACCTGGGAGCATGAGCAGCAGTGTGCTGCGTTTTCCTTTCTGTTTTTCATTAGCTGCAGATTGACCACTTTACTCTGATGACCTAACACCAGGGGGACTCTGTCCTGAATGGGAAATAGGACTCATTAAAGGACTCTATTACCACCCACAGTGACACCAGATTTAGTTTTATAAACAGAAGCGTTGACAATTTACTCTTCATCTCAAACACAATTAACTGTCATTTCACCACAGATGCACTTGCCATTTCCAACCACTTCTACACTCCTGTTGCTGTGAAAGAAGTTGTGAACTCGTATGTGTTTGTGTGTGTTTAGTGCATCAGTGCGTGTGCGTGTGTATACGTGAGCGTGTGTGTGTGTTGGAGGAGTCACTGGGCTGATGAGCGATGTAAGAGGGGTTTCTGGGGGATTCTACTGTTGCTATAGCGACATTTGGGGCTAGCTGTACTGCTGTTCTATTCAGCTCTGGTAGACACACAACCTTACGTTACTCACAAAGTGTGTTGGAATTCAACCCTGTTCTCTTTCATGTGCACACACACATACAAACTCACACACAGACGTGAAGGCAGGGTCGCGCAATGCAGATCACAGAGGACTATTCTAAACTCATGCCTATGGTGCATGTGCTGGTAAATCTAGGCTAAGGACGTTGTTTGGGTCTGAGATTTGAGGGAATGAGGGAATGTTTTTTGGGGGAATAAACATCAAGTGCTTTTGTTTGACACTTTTCCTGACTGATGTTCCTCTTAGATGATAGTAGAGTTAAGATTTTGAATAGTCGTTTATTTCTGGTCTGTTTGCATTTTGAGCTTTGTTTTTTGATTGTAGTTTGAGCTTTCTCTCGTCTTTGTCTCGATTAATCTCTTAAGGACCGGACCCTTTTTTTCAATTTTCGCCTAAAATGACATATCCAAATCGAACTGCCAGTAGCTCAGGACCTGAAGCAAGGATATGCATATTCTTGATACCATTTGAAAGGAAACACTTTGACGTTTGTGGAAATGTGAAATTAATTTAGGAGAATATAACACATTAGATCTGGTAAAAGATAATACAAACAAAAAAACAGGCGTTTTTATTTTATTTATTTTTTATCATCTTTGAAATGCAAGAGAAAGGCCACAATATAATATTGCAGTTTAGGCGCAGTTTAGATGTTTCCCACTAGATGGCAGCAGTGTGTGTGCAAAGTTTCAGATTGATCCAGTGAAGCATTGCAATACTGGACTATTTTGTATGAAGTCTTCCCAAATGTGCCGAATTGGTCAATTGATACATTTTCAAGTACATAACTATAGAGAACATACAAAAATGATATGGTAATACATACACATGTCATACATGATGGATCATTAGCTTATACACTAACCTTCACACATGTAGATGGCCGGGTGTGGAGCCAGAGACAGCAGGGGTTCAAACTGTAGAACCCAGTTCCTACATTTGAAGATAAAAAATTGATTTTATCAAACAAAACTATGCTACATTTTATCTCTGGGACCCTCAGGATGACAAATCAGAGCAAGATTACTGAATGTAAGTACATTATTTATCTTCAGAGGTGAATGTATCAAACCAGTTGCCGTGATACGTTTTTTGTTGTTGTGCACTCTCCTCAAACAATAGCATGGCATTTTTTCACTGTAATAGCTACTGTAAATTGGACAGTGCAGTTAGATTAACAAGAATTTAAGCTTTCTGCCCATATAAGACATGTCTATGTCCTGGAAAGTTTGCTGTTACTTACAACAGTCATGCTAATCAAATTAGCGCACGTTAGCTCAACCGTCCTGTATACGGGACACCGATCCCGTAAAGGTTAAAGGAAAGGAGAAAGGTGAGGAACAGAGGAAAGTAGAGGGGAGGTGAGGAATGGTGAAAAGACAGGAGAGAGAATAGAGGTGTGACAAAGTAGAGGCATGGAGAGGAAAGCAGAGGAGAGGTGGTGAGAGGAGATGAGGGTAGAGTGGAGGATAGGGATTTGCGCTGGGGGTGTACTGGGCTGATGTGTTGGAGTCGGGAGGAAGAGAAAGGATTTGGGGTGGGTGTGAGATTTCAGGGGTGGGGGTGAGATTTCAGATTGTGGCAGGGGATCAACTCATTCACCCCCCCAAATGGCTTTCAAAAACCTATTTCACACATACACACACACATACACACAAACCCATTCACAGACGTAGAGATCAGTGCACTATCGATCTGCTTCTGGCCGTGATTAAACCAAATACACACACACACACACACACACACACAGGTCGGTCTCCTGTGAGAGCCTCATCAGTCTGGGTTGTAGATGATGGCTTTGGAGACTGATATGAATGACTACCATTATGCCACTTAACCACCTAATGCATCAGCTGCTGCAATCCACACACATGCACAGGCACACACACACGCACACACACGCATGCACATTTGGACGCAATACTCCCCTTGAAGACTTTCCGAGTAGAAAAGCCCTTACATTGTCAAGACTGACCTATGAGCTACAGTGGGGGAAAAAAGTATTTAGTCAGCCACCAATTGTGCAAGTTCTCCCACTTAAAAAGATGAGAGAGGCCTGTAATTTTCATCATAGGTACACGTCAACTATGACAGACAAAATTAGAAAAAAAAATGCAGAAAATCACATTGTAGGATTTTTAATGAATTTATTTGCAAAATATGGTGGAAAATAAGTATTTGGTCAATAACAAAAGTTTCTCAATACTTTGTTATATACCCTTTGTTGGCAATGACACAGGTCAAACGTTTTCTGTAAGTCTTCACAAGGTTTTCACACACTGTTGCTGGTATTTTGGCCCATTCCTCCATGCAGATCTAATATGACCCCACTATGGAAATGGGAGACTCCCACAAACACGATGGTGTTCTTAGTTTTGCTCTAATACCTGAAGGTAACCCATCTGAAGGTAACCCATACAAATAAATGTAAGTATGGAGGTAGTTTTGTGCCAACAAAAAAAAGGGGTTAAATATATCTTCAAAAAACTAAAATATTTCCTGAGCTTTCTTATATCTCCTAGATATAGGACAGACACTTCAAAACCTTATTCCTTATTTTAAGTTTTTGGGACAGTTTTTTGTTGTTGCCATTTATAAATGTTTTATTCAATGTATTTCTATGGGCTATAGTAGTAAAGGGCATATTTTATATTTTATCAAATAATTTGTATTAATTTTTTTATAGATACAGGTGTCCTAAAATTCTAAATCAAAAAGCTAAATGATCCATGGTATGACCATCTTAAAACAATTCCATATGTTAGCTTAGTTTTAATGTGTGTGTATCTCTCCCTATCTCTCTGTCCCCTGTAGGAGCTGCAGTTTGAGAGGCTGACCCGTGAGCTGGAGGCAGAAAGACAGATTGTAGCCACCCAGTTGGAGAGATGCAAGCTGGGCTCTGAGACTGGTGGAAGTAAGAGCAGCATCAGGTAACACACCTGTCTGTGTGTGTGTGTGTGTGTGTGTGTGTGTGTGTGTGTGTGTGTGTGTGTGTGTGTGTGTGTGTGTGTGTGTGTGTGTGTGTGTGTGTTGAGGGAGGGGGTTTGTGTGTGTAGAATGGCCAGCTAGCACCCAGGGTGGAACTCTCTTTATAAGCATTCTCTCAGGGGGACACATTCATCTGTGACACCCTCTGACTATTTGACACCTTAAAATGAGCTGAGAGGAGAATTAGTTTGTCCCGTGTGTGTGTGCATGCACAAGTGTGTGTGTGTGCATGCACGTCCACGATAACTGTCATCATGGGAGTGTATTTTAATGTGCCAGTGTTAATTAGTCAATTAATTAGTACATACAACCATGGCCCTAGATTGTCCAAAAACAGTTAAATTATGTTTGGCAATTATGAATATGACCTTGGGATGCCAAAAGTGTCAGCAAATGGTTTTCAGCAGACGAGAAAGAGCACTTAATGGAAAGAGGGAGGGAGGAGAATGAAGGAAGGAGGGAGGAGGGGGGCGGAGGAGAGGATGTCAGTGTGTGATTAGCATGATAGTTAGCTTCTGTATGCTAACAGCTCTGAGCAAGAGACAGTGGAACAGAGCATATCTAAATTCAGGCTGTGTGTGTGGCAGCTTCAGGTGTCTCCCTCTGCTTCGTAGACAATGCAGATAATAATACACATTATTCAGAGATAGAGATAGAAGGGTAGAAGTTTGACTCTTCTGACTGTTAACAGGAGAGTTGGGGTGTGTGTGTGTTTGTGCATGCATACGTATGTGTGTGTTCCAAACTCAGACACTGTGTGCCCCAATGTCAAAAGCAGAGATGTACTCTAATATATTCAGATCCACTCCAGGGGGTTCTCATTGCGTAAGAACAGAACTCCCAGCTGTCTGACTGGAGAGACAGAAGGATGGATGGAAAACACTGGAAAATAAGTGTCTCAAATATGTTCTTATCAAACTCTCATGCCTCTGGTTTAGATACAGTAGTATTTGGGAGGGTCCGGGACCAGCTTTGACAAATGACATAACACCATAACCAATCATTGGTAAGGTCACCTGATTGGCCTACTGCTAGCCAATCTTCTGTCAGAGAAACTAGTGAGTGAAGTATGTCCATGTTGTTCTATGGACTCAGCATGATCTGCATTCTGTGTGTTAATCCTATGTTGAACACTGAGCTTGTAAGTGGCATCTCTCCAGGACTGTGTGTGTGTATGCATGTGTATTGTGTGTATGCAGGAGCATGAATGTGTGTGTCTGTGTGTGCATTGAGTGTGTGTGTGTGTTTATAGCCTCCATTCTAATCCACACATCAGGCCTGGCTGAGGACCAACCCAGCTGGCAGTTGTCCTCCTAGCTGCCTGTGTGATATTGTGATTGCCGTCTACGCTATTGCCTGTGTGATAATGTGATTACTCCCCATATGTGACGGCTTCGCCTTGCGAAGCTTTGTCTAATCACTCACATTGTGTGTGTGTGTTTGTGTGTGTGTGTGTGTGTGAGAGCGAGCGTGCGTGTATGTGTGTGTTGTGTGTGTTTGATGTCTCCCTGGCATGTCTGCTCAGATGAGGCTTGGCAGCTGGTATTGTGTGAGTGACAGGAGTATTTTATTAGATGCAGACAAGGCTTTATAACCCATTCAACTCAATATCTCAGTCTGGATATTAACATATGTAATGTTAGTGTGTGGCTGATTAGAGATTCTGCTGTATTCAGGGAGACTTCTCTAACCTTTCTCAGACTACATCCCAAATGGCACCCTATTCCCTACATAGTGCACTACTTTTGACCAGGCCTGTAGGGCTCTGATTTAAAAGTAGTGCACTATATAGCGAAAAGGGTGCTATTTGGGATGCAGACCCTGTCTCCATTCTGTCAGAAACCATCCCTCACTCCTTCATCTGAGCTCACAGACAGACCAGGGCCAGAAATAGATCGAAATGACACGTGTGAAGATGAAAAGGAAACAATTTTATTATCTCAGTGTGTTT
>NC_140021.1:14117621-14147691 GCF_964263955.1 Coregonus lavaretus | reverse complement strand
AAAAAATGTTGGACTATACTAAAGGGGCCATCTACAACCTAAATGGGTTCTTCGGCTGTCCCCATAGGAGAACCCTTTGAAAAACCTTATTTGGTTCCAGGTACAACCCCTTTGGGTTCCATGTAGAACCTTTTACACATAGGGTTCTACATGGAATCCCATAGCATTTTACCTGGAACCAAAAAGGGTTCTACCTGGAGCCAAAAATGGTTCTCCTATGGCAGGGATGGGCAACTTTGATGGGGGTGGGGGCCACAAAATATCTGAACTCATCATGAGGGGCCGCAGTTGCACGCAGGTCTGCGTACCCACATGTGCAGACCCCCCCACCACATTACGTGAAAAACATTTTAGCAGCCCCCCTCTTGACAACGGAGATGTAGATTTAATTTTGTGCAATTCTACACATTTTGCCATGGGTCGTAGAGAATATTTAGCAATTTTATAACTAATTTCATGCAATTCTACACATTTTTCAATAGGGTGGAGAGAAATGTTAGCAGTTTTTAATATGATATCTGAGTGAGACTGACTAACAAAATTACCCGGACTAACTTACCAATGGGTTTACTTACTGGTAGTTAGGTCTATGACCTATGTCAGCTAAATGTTTAGCTGACATAGGCTAATTGAGTGACTATCAGTGACTGACATAAATAGACAAAAACTGCTGATGCACAAACAAATGTCAAAATTGCACCTTGTGTATTTTTACTATTCTAACTTGCAACAGTAAGTTGAGACCCTGACTGAGTACAATACAATACATTGATCCGAGGGCCTTCAAAAGGGGGGCCGACAGTTGCTCATCCCTGTCCTATGGGGACAACCGAAGAACCCTTTTGGGACCCTTTTCTAAAGCTGTGTTCGAATACTCATACTAACCGCACTAACTGTACTATTTGTGATGAGTATGCAGTATGCTTATTGGTCATAGTATGGATATAGTTAGAATGACCAAAGTTCCCGGATGTCGTACTACATTCGCCAAAATTCGCAGAATTTCCGTGCTTTTAGGGCCCATAATATAATCCTTCAGAAAATGGGCGTGGCTTCACAACATTTTCAGATTTGAACAAAATGGCGGAAAATAAGCCAAAGTCCGACGAGAGCGGGTAACAAATGTCAGTAAAAAAAGTACATATTCATTAATTTAACTAATTATAAACAAATGTTAAGAAAATGTTGAGCAATGTAATAAAACATTTATGACTTTTCAAATAAGTTACGTTACACGTTGTGTTGCCTGACAATTTGTTAGGTACGCTAGCCTTACGAACCACATTGCATATCATTACAGCAGATGCTTGTATGTACCGGTATGTGTTAGCTAGCTACCTAATGTTAGTTGGCTACTAATACACTATCGGTCAAACGTTTTAGAACACCTAGCCATTCAAGGGTTTATCTTTATTTTTACTATTTTCTACATTGTAGAATAATAGTGAAGACATCAAAACTATGAAACAACACATATGGAATCATGTAGTAACCAAAAAAGTGTTCAACAAATCAAAATATATTTTATATTTGAGGTTCTTCAAACAGCCACCCTTTGCCTTGATGACAGCTTTGCACACTCTTGGCATTCTCTCAACCAGCTTCATGAGGTAGTCACCTGGAATGCATTTCAATTAACAGGTGTGGCTTCTTAAAAGTTAATTTGTGGAATTTCTTTCCTTAATGCGTTTGAGCCAATCAGTTGTGTTGTGGCAAGGTAGTTGGGGTATACAGAAGATAGCCCTATTTGGTAAAAGACCAAGTCCATATAATGGCAAGAACAGCTCAAATAAGCAAAGAGAAACTAAAGTCCATCATTACTTTAAGACATGAAGGTTAGTCAATATGGAACATTTCAATAACTTTTAAAGTTTCTTCAAGTGCAGTTGCAAAAACCATCAAGCGCAATGATGAAACTGGCACACATGAGGACCGCCACAGGAATGGAAGACCCAGAGTCACCCCTGCTGCAGAGGATAAGTTCATTAGAGTTACCAGCCTCAGAAATTGCTGCCCAAATAAATGCTTCACAGAGTTCAAGTAACAGACACATCTCAACATCAACTGTTCAGAGGAGACTGTGTGAATCAGGCCTTCATGGTCGAATTGCTGCAAATAAACCACTACTAAAGGACACCAATAAGAAGAAGAGACTTGCTTGGGCCAAGAAACACGAGCAATGGATATTAAACTGGTGGAAATTTGTCCTTTGGTCTGGAGTCCAAATGTGAGATTTTTGGTTCCAACCGCCGTGTCTTTGTGAGACGCGGTGTGGGTGAACGGATGATCTCCGCATGTGTAGTTCCCACCGTAAAGCATGGAGAAGGAGGTGTTATGGTGTGGGGGTGCTTTGCTGGTGACACTGTCTATGATTTATTTAGAATTCAAGGCACACTTAAACAGCATGGCTACCACAGCATTCTGCTGCGATACGCCATCCCATCTGGTTTGGGCTTAGTGGGACTATAATTTGTTTTTCAACAGGACAATGACCCAACACACCTCCAGGCTGTGTACGGCTATTTTACCAAGAAGGAGAGTGATGGAGTGCTGCATCAGATGACCTGGCCTCCACAATCACCCGACCTCAACCCAAATTGAGATGGTTTGGAGCGTGCAAAGCTGTCATCAAGGCAAAGGGTGGCTATTTGAAGGATCTCAAATCTCAAATATATTTTGATTTGTTTAACACTTTTTTGGTTACTACATGATTCCATATGTGTTATTTCATAGTTTTGATGTCTTCACTATTATTCTACAATGTAGAAAATAGTAAAAATAATGAAAAACCCTTGCATGAGTAGGTGTTCTAAAACTTTTGACCGGTAGGGTACATCGAACTTGCCAGTTTATTAACTATATGCTATCTAACTAGCTGCCCAACGTTTATTGACTTGATTATTCACGTCATTCTTAGCTTAGCTAAGTGGTATAGTCATTGTGCGTTCTCAATGGACATGGTTAATGAAGTCGTAAGATGTCTAGCTAGTAATTTGTTATGCTAACAAGCTAGCAAGAAGTTGCATAGCAACAGCATCAACTTCCGGTAGACAGGCGAACCGCTAGTACAGTACACTCAACTGAAAGGATAGCGTTCGTTTACAGTATACTAAAATGAATTAATAGTATATAGTATGTAGTATATACTCATTAAGTATGTAGTATACAGTATGTTAGTATGGGTATTCGAATACAGCTTAAGAGTGTACACTTGGTTCTCTGTGTTTTGGTTTAAGAGTCATCTTTTTAGAAGCGCTACCTCTCTACACAAGTTAAACCCTCCATGTTCCCTCGTTTTGCTGTAAGCCTGGGAATGCAAACCGCCCTTCACCCCCTGATCTACCTTCTGATACCAACAAACACATCAATATGTTTTGGGCTAAAATGAGAGAGAGGACTGTTCTATCGTTCCACTGTCTCTGTGTAGTGTGGGATTAAAACTATCTGCAGTAGAGTTTCCCAGCATCCTCCTCTCCTCTCCTCCACCCATCTCCTCTCCTACTCTACGTTCCTATGAATTATTAAACAAACAGCACTTTGTGCTTCACAGTGGGAGGGGAAATGTCACACACACACACACACGCAAACACACACCTGTATATGCTGTTTTGTATAAGGGCTTTTTTTTTATTATATAATGTTGTCTGATTCTGAACTGACAGAGGAAAATCCAAACCCAGGGTGTTCTGTTCTTTCCAACTAAATAGTCCCCTCGCCTCTCAGTGGAATGACTGTCATTTTGAGGACTATTAGGAGAGATACACTACATTTAGAAACGACTCTCCTTCTATCAGAAGAAAAAGCCTGTGTGTGCATCAGTAAGCTTAAACAGAACCTATGGTTTGGGTTTCTTTTGTAAAATATCATTTCTGAAATGGGCAAATGGCTTTCAGTAAATACAAACTGATGGCTAAACCTCTTTGGGGTAGCATTGACGACAGAGAGATGCAAATGTCTTACAAATTTGATTAAAGTCAAAATAATGTGTTATGTCTCCCGTGTCCCTAAATGAGCTCTTAGTGGGAAGTGCACCAGAGGAAACATATCAAGATTCAGGAAGAGATGAAAGAAAGAGTGGGACCGTTACACACACACACACAGATGCACGCACACACAAACACACACACAAACACACCCTGTCATATTAAAATAAGAGCTGTCCTTACGTTCTCCTGTGTTGTATTCATGTGGGTCCAGTATTCCGGACTCCTGCAGGGATCTGATGCAGGAGTCGACCAGCTCCAGTCCTGTGGTCAATTCATCCTCTATATCCTTCTGGCCATCCGCTGGACAGGAAGCAGGAAACAGGAAACAGGGGGAACAGGTTAGTCTGGGTCACATTCGTGACACAACCTCCATAAAGTGTGTGTATTTTCAATGTCACACAAATTTGATGACGTCCATGTCTGTGATATCTGGTTATATTCTTAGGAAATCTGCATTACATTTTTTTTAATACAGTGATTATAAATAAAAACGTCTACTAAAAAGTAAAGTATTTGACGTTTAGCCTACCTTGGGTGTTCCAGCGAAACTGCTCATCTGCCGAACTGCAAGAAAACAGAGTTGAGGTTAAGAAAAGGAATTCATAATATGGAGTTTATTATACAGTAATATTCTGTAACCTCATAGTTCGTTGTTATCAAATATTCAAACTATTTACTGTAGACAGCTGACGTAAAATAAACAAACAAGCTATAATAGCGGTGATCAGAGATTCAGCACCATTGAAGCGGACAGCGACTGAATAGGAATTCTGAATTTCAGCACCACAGAACAGTGGACAGCGGCTGTCTGCACTACAGCCACTCGCCACTGGGAGACCACAGCAAGGCCTTACCAGGAAGTTTACACAAGCCTAGAAGTGGAAGGCTCCCAAAGACCTCTGCTAGCTAGCCTGACTCAGCCATATTGACTTTTTCAACCAAACCTTATAATTGTCAATAATAGGGAATCAATTGCAAGTAAACGAAAAAAGACCTCTCCATTGTTTCTTTGAAATCGCTGCCACATCCTCTTTATTTTTCTGGATCAGGGATAGACTGTGCTAGGAGGCTAATGTTGTTCTGTGAGCTAGCTCCCTAGGACAATCAAGGAGAGCCAGTAACATAGTGATTTCCTCTTGAGAGGACAAAGCAGAGTACATTACAGCCAGTCAGACCGGAAAGAAGCAACGGGCTGCTCAGCGTGTGATCATTGTTAGAGCAACATGACACACAAAGAAACACACAAACATATTCGCACGCATTTGTAGACATTTGTAGAAATACTATCTCTCTCATACCTTTACAATACTGTGAAACATTGGTGGTGGATGAGGTGATTTCCCCCCATACACTGTGTCACGTTCGCTCTCTCTCTCCCTCTCTCTCTTCATCGCTCTCTCTCTCTCTCTCTCTCTCTCTCTCTCTCTCTCTCTCTCTCTCTCTCTCTGTCTCTTTCTCTCTCAATTCAATTCAATTCAAAGGGCATTATTGGCATGTGAAACATATGTTTACATTGCCAAAGCTAGTGAAATAGATAATAAACAAAAGTGAAATAAACAACATAAATTTGGACTTGTTTTACACTTTTTTGGTTACTACATGATTCCATATGTGTTATTTCATAGTTTTGATATCTTCACTATTATTCTACAATGCAGAAATGTTTTCAAATACTTTATATATACAGTGGGGAAAAAAAGTATTTAGTCAGCCACCAATTGTGCAAGTTCTCCCACTTAAAAAGATGAGAGAGGCCTGTAATTTTCATCATAGGTACATGTCAACTATGACAGACAAAATGAGAAAAAAAATTCCAGAAAATCACATTGTAGGATTTTTTATGAATTTATTTGCAAATTATGGTGGAAAATAAGTATTTGGTCAATAACAAAAGTTTCTCAATACTTTGTTATATACCCCTTGTTGGCAATGACACAGGTCAAACGTTTTCTGTAAGTCTTCACAAGGTTTTCACACACTGTTGCTGGTATTTTGGCCCATTCCTCCATGCAGATCTTCTCTAGAGCAGTGATTTTTTGGGGCTGTCGCTGGGCAACACGGACTTTCAACTCCCTCCAAAGATTTTCTATGGGGTTGAGATCTGGAGACTGGCTAGGCCACTCCAGGACCTTGAAATGCTTCTTACGAAGCCACTCCTTCGTTGCCCGGGAGGTGTGTTTGTGATCATTGTCATGCTAAAAGACCCAGCCACGTTTCATCTTCAATGCCCTTGCTGATGGAAGGAGGTTTTCACTCAAAATCTCACGATACATGGCCCCATTCATTCTTTCCTTTACACGGATCAGTCGTCCTGGTCCCTTTGCAGAAAAACAGCCCCAAAGCATGAAGTTTCCACCCCCATGCTTCACAGTAGGTATGGTGTTCTTTGGATGCAACTCAGCATTCTTTGTCCTCCAAACACGATGAGTTGAGTTTTTACCAAAAAGTTATATTTTGGTTTCATCTGACCATATGACATTCTCCCAATCCTCTTCTGGATCATCCAAATGCACTCTAGCAAACTTCAGACGGGCCTGGACATGTACTGGCTTAAGCAGGGGGACACGTCTGGCAATGCAGGATTTGAGTCCCTGGCGGAGTAGTGTGTTACTGATGGTAGGCTTTGTTACTTTGGTCCCAGCTCTCTGCAGGTCATTCACTAGGTCCCCCCGTGTGGTTCTGGGATTTTTGCTCACCGTTCTTGTGATCATTTTGACCCCACGGGGTGAGATCTTGCGTGGAGCCCCAGATCGAGGGAGATTATCAGTGGTCTTGTATGTCTCCCATTTCCTAATAATTGCTCCCACAGTTGATTTCTTCAAACCAAGCTGCTTACCTATTGCAGATTCAGTCTTCCCAGCCTGGTGCAGGTCTACAATTTTGTTTCTGGTGTCCTTTGACAGCTCTTTGGTCTTGACCATAGTGGAGTTTGGAGTGTGACTGTTTGAGGTTGTGGACAGGTGTCTTTTATACTGATAACAAGTTCAAACAGGTGCCATTAATACAGGTAACGAGTGGAGGACAGAGGAGCCTCTTAAAGAAGAAGTTACAGGTCTGTGAGAGCCAGAAATCTTGCTTGTTTGTAGGTGACCAAATACTTATTTTCCACCATAATTTGCAAATAAATTCATAAAAAATCCTACAATGTGATTTTCTGGAATTTTTTTTCTCAATTTGTCTGTCATAGTTGACGTGTACCTATGATGAAAATGACAGGCCTCTCTCATCTTTTTAAGTGGGAGAACTTGCACAATTGGTGGCTGACTAAATACTTTTTTTCCCCACTGTATATATATTTTAACCTTTATTTAACTAGGCAAGTCAGTTAAGAACACATTCTTATTTACAATGACAGCCTACCCCGGCCAAACACTACCTTAATGACGCTGGGCCAATTGTGCCGCCCTACGGGACTCCCGATCACGGCCGGTTACGATACAGCCCGGGATCGAACCAGGGTCTATAGTGACACCTCTAGCACTGAGATGCATTGCCTTAGACCGCTGTGCCACTCGGGAGCATGTGTGTGCATGTTTTTAATGAGCCTCTGGAGTGGAGAGATCATTGGCTATGTTATACAGTGAGGGAAAAAAGTATTTGATCCCCTGCTGATTTTGTATGTCTGCCCACTGACAAAGAAATGATCAGTCTATAATTGTAATGGTAGGTTTATTTGAACGGTGAGAGACAGAATAACAACAACAAAATCCAGAAAAACGCATGTCAAAAATGTTATAAATTGATTTGCATTTTAATGAGGGAAATAAGTATTTGACCCCCTCTCAATCAGAAAGATTTCTGGCTCCCAGGTGTCTTTTATACAGGTAACGAGCTGAGATTAGGAGCACACTCTTAAAGGGAGTGCTCCTAATCTCAGTTTGTTACCTGTATAAAAGACACCTGTCCACAGAAGCAATCAATCAATCAGATTCCAAACTCTCCACCATGGCCAAGACCAAAGAGCTCTCCAAGGATGTCAGGGACAAGATTGTAGACCTACACAAGGCTGGAATGGGCTACAAGACCATCGCCAAGTAGCTTGGTGAGAAGGTGACAACAGTTGGTGCGATTATTTGCAAATGGAAGAAACACAAAAGAACTGTCAATCTCCCTCGGCCTGGGGCTCCATGCAAGATCTCACCTCGTGGAGTTGCAATGATAATGAGAACGGTGAGGAATCAGCCCAGAACTACACGGGAGGATCTTGTCAATGATCTCAAGGCAGCTGGGACCATAGTCACCAAGAAAACAATTGGTAACACACTACGCCGTGAAGGACTGAAATCCTGCAGCGCCCGCAAGGTCCCCCTGCTCAAGAAAGCACATATACAGGCCCGTCTGAAGTTTGCCAATGAACATCTGAATGATTCAGAGGAGAACTGGGTGAAAGTGTTGTGGTCAGATGAGACCAAAATCGAGCTCTTTGGCATCAACTCAACTCGCCGTGTTTGGAGGAGGAGGAATGCTGCCTATGACCACAAGAACACCATCCCCACCGTCAAACATGGAGGTGGAAACATTATGCTTTGGGGGTGTTTTTCTGCTAAGTGGACAGGACAACTCCACTGCATCAAAGGGACGATGGACGGGGCCATGTACCGTCAAATCTTGGGTGAGAACCTCCTTCCCTCAGCCAGGGCATTGAAAATGGGTCTTGGTTGGGTATTCCAGCATGACGATGACCCAAAACACACGGCCAAGGCAACAAAGGAGTGGCTCAAGAAGAAGCACATTAAGGTCCTGGAGTGGCCTAGCCAGTCTCCAGACCATAATCCCATAGAAAATCTGTGGAGGGAGCTGAAGGTTCGAGTTGCCAAACGTCAGCCTCGAAACCTTAATGACTTGGAGAAGATCTGCAAAGAGGAGTGGGACAAAATCCCTCCTGAGATGTGTGCAAACCTGGTGGCCTACTACAAGAACGTCTGACCTCTGTGATTGCCAACAAGGGTTTTGCCAACAAGTACTAAGTCATGTTTTGCAGAGGGGTCAAATACTTATTTCCCTCATTAAAATGCAAATCAATTTATAACATTTTTGACATGCGTTTTTCAGGATTTTTTTGTTGTTATTCTGTCTCTCACTGTTCAAATAAACCTACCATTAAAATTATAGACTGATCATGTCTTTGTCAGTGGGCAAACGTACAAAATCAGCAGGGGATCAAATACTTTTTTCCCTCACTGTAACTATGTGCAAATAGTTAAAGTACAAAAGGGAAAATAAAAAAAACATAAATATGGGTTGTATTTACAATGGTGTTTGTTGTTCACTGGTTGCCCTTTTCTTGTGGCAACAGGTCACAAATCTTGCTGCTGTGATGGCACACTGTGTTATTTCACCCAATAGATATGGGAGTTTTTCAAAGTTGGATTTGTTTTCGAATTCTTTGTGGGTCTGTGTAATCTGAAGGAAATATGTGTCTCTAATATGGTCATACATTTGGCAGGAGGTTAGGAAGTGCAGCTCAGTTCGCACCTCATTTTGTGGGCAGTGTGCACATAGCCTGTCTTCTCTTGAGAGCCAGGTCTGCCTACGGTGGCCTTTTCAATAGCAAGGCTATGCTCACTGAGTCTGTACATAGTCAAAGCTTTCCTTAATTTTGGGTCAGTCACAGTTGTCAGGTATTCTGCCACTGTGTACTCTCTGTTTAGGGCCACATAGCATTCTAGTTTGCTCAGTGTTTTTGTAGATTCTTTCCAATGTGTCAAGTAATTATCTTTTTGTTTTCTCATGATTTGGTTGGGTCTAATTGTGTTGTTTTCCTGGGGCTCTGTGGGGTCTGTTTGTGTTTGTGAACGTAGCCCCTGGACCAGCTTGCTTAGGGGACTCTTCTTCAGGTTCATCTCTCTGTAGGTGATGGCTTTGTTATGGAAGGTTTGGGAATCACTTCCTTTTTGGTTGTTGTAGAATATATTTTCTGGATTTTGATAATTAGCAGGTATCGTCCTAATTCTGCTCTGCATGCATTATTTTGTGTTTTTTGTTGTACAGTGAGGATATTTTTGTAGAATTCTGCATGCAGTCTCAATTTGGTGCCCATTTTGTGAATTCTTTGTTGGTGAGGGGACCCCAGACCTCACAACCATAAAGGGCAATGGGTTCTATAACTGATTCAAGTATTTTTTGCCAGATCCTAATGTATGTCAAATTGTATGTTGTTTTTGATGGCATAGAAGGCCCTTCTTGCCTTGTCTCTCAGATCGTTCACAGCTTTGTGGAAGTTACCTGTGGCGCTAATGTTTAGGCCGAGGTATGTATAGTTTTTTGTGATATCTCTCTCTCTCTCTCTCTCCCTCTCTCGCTCTCAGAAATACTATAGCAGGCTATACAGAAACACACAATGAGTATGTGTGTGCGTGTGTCCGTGCATGTGTGTGCGTGTTTTTAATGAGCCCCTGGAGTGGAGGGATCACTGGGTCAAGAGGAGCTCCCCTCGTAGGCTGTCTAGGGATCCTGGTGATCACATAGACCACGGCAGTGTGTGTGTGTGTGTGTGTGTGTGTGCACCCAGGCCTTGCCCCTAATTGCACTGCAGTAGAGCTTTCCAGTGTAAAATAGATGGAGGACAATACAGAGGGAGAGAGAGGGAGAAATAGAGAGAGGGATAGAGAGAGAGGGGGAGAGAGGGAGAGAGAGAGAGGGCTAGAGAAGTTAACTATTTAATTTTTATCCCGGCCTGCCTGTAGTTATGGATCCTCTATTGTTTTTGAGAGCAGGATCTTCTGTATTCTAGTCCTTCAACAACCTCTGGTCTACAGAACAGACAGGTTCTTCTGTATTCTAGTCCATCAACAACCTCTGGTCCACAGAACAGAAAGGAACTTCTGGGGATCTAGTCATAGAGATACACAGATATCTCCCCAGTCGCAATAAAGCAGCTCGCTGGTCACAGTGAATAAGTTATTGGTCGTCCACAGGGTAATATTACTCTTGGAAATGCCTTTATATTCTCCCAGCTGGTTCTACTTAATATGTTTTTCCTGCGCTACATACGACTATATCGGTCCACTAATACAGGCCTAGTGCACTACTTGTGAATAAAATGTGAGTGTTTGGGCTTAGTCTGTCTGTGAGTGTTTGGGCTTGAGCGCAGCAAGACAATGTGAATGCAAATGTCAAATTCTAAACAATGTGAAAACTCCTGGGTGGAGAGAGATTTTAATTATGTTAGTTGATTTTGTGTCTTAACTGCGTGTGTGTGTGAGAGAGTGAGAGAGTGCGTATGAATGTGTGTGTTTGGGTGTTACTGCTGATGATTACATTTTAAAACACACCTGTTAGTTTCCCCGCATTGGTGCTAAACCATCTGTTCCCTCCAGCTAAAATGACCCTGCTATTATCTTTACTCTGATACTACGCTTCCCTCTGCTGTTTTAACGTGGTTACAGATCATAAGATTACACCTCTATGCATAATACACCATGGAGGGATTATGTGGCATAATGTACGCCCCATAACATTTTGGCCATGATGAGAATATGAAATGTTACGGTGGTACTTATTATTTAAAAAAATGTATAATGCAAAATCCTGCTTCATGAGTAAGTATAACTACAAATAGATATACTAAACACAGACTAGCCCGTGGAATTAGGAGTGGACACTCACCAATCCAGGATTCTATGTCAGGGTTTCATTGGGATTAACAGAGATTATAATTTGGTACTTTAGTGGGATTGGGGGAATTACGCTGCTCTGCTGTACACAGACTAGGATTAACACAGATTATAGGGACTAACACAGCTGGTTATTCCCACTGTTTTTCCAACTAGGATGGCCCAACCAGTGTGTGGTGGGTCCAGTAATGCTGTCAAACTCCGAATTACTCAAAGTTTATGAATGTGTTGACCCGCAGTTAACCCCTTCTCAAACAACGGTGTCACACACTTGTTATCTGACTGTGTGAGAACGCTCATTCACTCACAGCTAAAGTGTGCAGTGTGCCATAACCTAGGGACACCAAGGTCGATATTCCAGACAGGTCACTCTAGATATAATGCGATATTTGACGTTCGTCCAGGTGTGACTCTCATAAACGGGGCGTGTCTGTAGCACGGTACTTCTCTTCTCCCATTCTGGGGTAATGTAATGTGATGGGCTGTCACTGTTAAGTAGCTCTCTATAGCCTTGGAGCTCCATTCATCTGTAGTAAGTTCAACACAGGGTGCATTGGCCAATTCATTGACAACTTTGACTTTGGCTTGCTTATATACAGCAGGTACTACCAGTTTGCTGAAATGGGTGCAAGAGGGAAGTTCGTAATGTGGCTCGAGCACTTTCACGACGTGCTGAAAACCCCTGTTCTCAACCACCGAGAATGAGCGCATATCCGCGGCTACAAACACCTATCGCTCTTGTAATTTATTTTGCCCGGTCAGAATCAGCTGCGAAGGGCTGCTTGAATGCAGAGGGGAGACGAAGTTGTATTGTTGTTTCTTTGCGTTTCCATCTTGCTCTGGTGGTAGGAATACTGGGGTGATTTCGGTGTAAATGTGTCGGTGTTGGCAGCTGCATAGGCTATTCTCGTTGAGCAGTGGCAACATACTATTAACGTTTTATCCACAACTCTCTGTCAATCGCCGTTGTAATCTACTGGGAAGCCAAAATGTTGCCAAACTGGAGATTTAAATGATGATGGAGGATCCACCTGGTTTATCAACCCCACCACTCACCATCGTACAGAACTGCGCCTCACAAAAGGACAGTTTGAAATGCACTAATTAAGATTTGAATTTTGATTACAACTGTGTTGTTTTAACGGAATAGCCTGAAATGTTTTTATTCAAGAGACATACAACGCAGCATAGGCATAGCCAATGTTTTATACAGTATGTATTCATTCGGGTTCACAGTGCGGACAGAACCGAGGTCCCTGTACTGAACAGTTCGGTACAAATACGTGTACCTTTACACCCCTACAAAGCATGGATTGCTGTCATACCTTGTCCATAGACTGCTTACAGGGTAAGTAAACCAATATGTTAGTTTGTATTTTGGGTGAACTATCCCTTTAACCATTGGGCATTAATGCCTAAACTTAACCATCGACATTTGACGTTTATCCCTCCCCTGGATAAACGTTGAATACTGAAGTCAAACCGTGTCAAACCGTGAGATCTTGTTGGATATTTATGAGCTAACATGTACACACACACACACACACACATCATCCATTATCTCTTAGATCGATTCAAATCCCTTTACAAATCAATTATCCATGTTACACATTACAGAGTGATTAAATTATATGTATGAATGACGATTAGAGACAGGAATTATGATTCTGTTCATGAAATACAATCAATGTGTTGGTTTGAAAAGTCAGATTACTGAGGAAACAAAAGATAAAGATTAAGAAGATTTCTATGAAAACCCACACAAACACACTAAGGCATGCAGACACACACACACACAGACTGCTGAATCCTATGTGTGTGTAATGTGGTTGATTGATATGTGCAGTGTGATTTAGATAGACTGGCTGTAGAGGGCAGGGCAATAGCATTAGCAAGCTGGCTGCTGCTGAGTTAGGGAGATACCCAGTCAGTTGTACAACTGAATGCATCCAACCATCCAAATGTGTCTTCCTCATTTAACCCCTCTGAATCAGAGAGGTGCGGGGGACTGCCTTAATTGACATCCACGTCTTCAGCGCCCGGGGAGCAGTTGTTGTTGGGGGTTAACTGCCTTGCTCAAGGGCAGAACAGCATATTTTTACACCTTGGTGATATAAACCAGCGAACTCTCAGTTACTGGCCCAACGCTCTTAACCATTAGGCTACCTGCCACCCCATAGAGTTAGTTAGTCTTTGTACTGTAAATCATTCATTGTTAGCCACCTGGCTAAGGGTACAGCATGTAACATAATTATTGCCCTAGCATTAAACAGCTGATTCAAATAATCAAAGCTTGATGAGGGATTGATTATTTGAATCAGCTGTGTAGTGCTATGGCAAAAACCAAAATGTGCCCTCCTTGGGGTCCACAGGACCAAGTTTGGGAAAACGCTGGCCTATACAGAGCCTTCAGCTGTGTTTCATTCCATGAAAGTTCTCCCCTCCCTTCATTTACTCTACTATGCATCTTACTAGAGTACTGGGGGAGGTACACATTCATTATCATAGATCAGTATCAACGCTAATCACACCTTAGACAACATTCACAAACTGACGGAGACTCTTGCAGTCAATTAAAGCAATTTAAGCAATTAAAGCAACCTCTCAAGGATGCATCTAGCCGAGCTCGGACCACACACACACACTCCCAATTAAAAAGTGATCTCATGTTTCTTTAACTTATGGTCTTCTGCCTCATTAGCCGCAGATCATTTGAACTAGGACTCTCTGCCTCTGACAGCAGGAAGAATCCAGCTAGCCCATCTGTCCTTCTGTCTAGGACTATACCTCTGTCTGTCAGGATAGCTAACTGGCTTGCTCCACAGCTGTTTGACTGTTCTGCCCAGCCTGTGGCCAAACTGTGATTATAATCACAAAGCAGTGATGATATAGTATCATAAACAGATCCATACAGCAGAGTTACTCAGAGATACTCCTCTCTCTCTCATTAACAGATCCATATAGCAGAGTTACTCAGATCTCTCTCTCTCTCTCTCTCTCTCTCTCTCTCTCTCTCTATCTCTCTCTCTAGCCAGGCCTCATCTAATCTCTGCCACTATCTGGGGTTTGGGAAAGACAAGCTGCATTTGCATATTTAATGAGATCTGTAGTGTCCCCCCATCATCTCCCCACCACTCCCATCTCCCTGCAGCCTAAGAGAAGGAGATGGATAGCGAGAGAACGTGACACAGTGTGTAAAGAATTTTCTCTCCTCCTGGTGATGCATCATTAGAAAGAAACATGACTTACTATCTCTCTCACAGACACGCCATGCAGGGATCTAAGGCACGTCAACCACACAGCTACATTAATGGCTGAACTAACGACCTGGTTAGATTATTTTAGGGCGTAATGCAATTACTCAGCAATGTGATCTGTCTGTGTCAGAGGTGGGAACAAAAACCTCTGTTTGCTGAACCTGAAAATACCCTGAAGGCTAATGGTGTAATGGATCCCTCTATTATACAGAGAAAGGGAGGAGGGGAGATAGGGAGGGCAGAGGGAGGGAGAAGACAAAGAGGAAAGAGAGAGAAGGAATAAAGAAGAGGTGTGTTATTGTAATGATGATGCTAGTCTGTTCTCCTACTCTCACTCTCTCAGTTATGAGTTTATTTTTGTCTATCAGTGGAGGCTCCTCAGATGAGGAAGGGGAGGACCATCCTCCTCAGTGAATTTCATAAATCTAAAAATAGTGAAACATTAAAAAAGTAATCATTTTTAGATCAAACTATACTAAATATATTCACGTCACAAAATAATTGATTTAAACACACTGTTTTGCAATGAAGGTCTACAGTAGCCTCCACAGCACTCTGTAGGGCAGCACCATGGTGTACCCGGAGGACAGCTAGTTTCTGTCCTCTTCTGGGTACATTTACTTCAATACAAAACCTAGGAGGCTCGTGGTTCTCATCCCTTTCCATAGACTTACACAGTAATTATGACAATTTCTGGAGTACGTCCTCCAACCTATCAGACCTCTTGCAGCTGAACTGAGATGTTGTCCACCCAATCGAAGGATCAGCGAATGAATCTAGTACTGAAAACATAAGCTACAGCTAGCTAGCACTGCAGTGCATAAAATGTGTTGACTAGTTGAGAAAGACAATAGTTGAACAGTTTTGAACAAATTAATTTCTTAAAAAATGCAGGAGAAGCAAGAGAGAGAGAGACAGAGAGAGCTAGCTATATTTCATATTTTTTTCAAATCACCAACAAACTATCATGGTCCAAACACACCAAGAAAGTCATGAAGAGGGCACGACAACGCCTTTTCCCCCTCAGGAGACTGAAAAGATTTGGCATGAGTCCCCAGATCCTCAAAAACGTATTCAGCTGCACCATTGAGAGCAACCTGACCGGTTGCATCACCGCCTGGTATGGCAACTGCTCGGCATCCAACCGTAAGGTGCTACAGAGGGTAGTGCGTATGGCCCATTACATCACCGGGGCCAAGCTTCCTGCCATCCAGGACCTACAGTGCCTTCGGAAAGTATTGAGACCCCTTGACTTTTCCCACAAAATGTAACAAAATACGTTACAGCCTTATTCTTATTCTAAAATTTATTTTAGAAATACAAATCCTCAGCAATCTACACACAATACCCCATAATGACAAAGCGAAATACGATCTTATTTAACATTTTAGCAATTGTATTAAAATTTATAAACAGAAATACATTATTTACATAAGTATTCAGACCCTTTGCTATGAGACTCAAAATTGAGCTCAGGTGCATCCTGTTTCCATTGATCATCCTTGAAATGTTTCTAAAACTTGATTGAAGTCCACCTGTGGTAAATTCAATTGATTGCACATGATTTGGAAAGGCACACACCTGTCTATATAATGTCCCCACAGTTGACAGTGCACCTCAGAGCAAAAACCAAGCCATGAGGTTGAAGGAATTGTCCGTAGAGCTCCGAGACAGGATTGGGTCGAGGCACAGATCTGGGGAAGGGTACAAAAACATTTCTGCAGCATTGAAGGTCCCCAAGAAAACAGTGGCCTCCATCATTCTTAAATGGAAGAAGTTTGGAATCACCAAGGCTCTTCCTAGAGCTGGCCGCCCGGCTAAACAGAGCAATCGGGGGAGAAGGGCCTTGGTCAGGGAGGTGACCAAGAACCCGATGGTCACTCTGACAGAGCTTTAGAGTTCCTCTGTGGAGACGGGAGAAACTTCCAGAAGGACAACCATCTCTGCAGCACTCCACCAATCAGGCCTTTATGGTAGAGTGGCCAGACGGAAGCCACTCCTCAGTAAAAGGCAAATGACAAGGTTAACCTTCCATCAAGTCAACGACCATAAGCACACAGCCAAGACAATGCAGGAGTGGCTTCGGGACAAGTCTCTGAATGTCCTTGAGTGGCCCAGCCAGAGCCCGGACTTGAACCTGATCTAACATCTCTGGAGAGACCTGAAAATACAGTGCCTTGCAAAAGTATTCATGCCCCTTGGCGTTTTTCCTATTTTGTTGCATTACAACCTGTAATTTAAATGGATTTTTATTTGGATTTCATGTAATGGACATACACAAAATAGTCAAAATTGGTGAAGTGAAATAAAAAAAAATCACTTGTTTCAAGAAATTCTAAAAAATAAATAACGGAAAAGTGGTGCGTGCATATGTATTCACCCCCTTTGCTATGAAGCTCCTAAATAAGATCTGGTGCAACCAATTACCTTAAAAAGTCACATAATTAGTTAAATAAAGTCCACCTGTGTGCAATCTAAGTGTCACATGATCTGTCACATGATCTCAGTATATATACACCTGTTCTGAAAGGCCCCAGAGTCTGCAACACCACTAAGCAAGGGGCACCACCAAGCAAGCGGCACCATGAAGACCAAGGAGCTCTCCAAACAGGTCAGGGACAAAGTTGTGGAGAAGTAGAGATCAGGGTTGGGTTATAAAAAATATCCGAAACGTTGAACATCCCACGGAGTACCATTAAATCCATTATTAAAAAAATTGAAAGAATATGGCACCACAACAAACCTGCCAAGAGAGGGCCGCCCACCAAAACTCATGGACCAGGCAAGGAGGACATTAATCAGAGGCAACAAAGAGACCAAAGATAACCCTGAAGCGGAGATTGGAGTATCTGTCCATAGGACCACTTTAAGCCGTACACTCCACAGAGCTGGGCTTTAAGGAAGAGTGGCCAGAAAAAAGCCATTGCTTAAAGAAAAAAATAAGCAAACACGTTTGGTGTTCGCCAAAAGCCATGTGGGAGACTCCCCAAACATATGGAAGAAGGTACTCTGGTCAGATGAGACTAAAATTGAGCTTTTTGGCGATCAAGGAAAATGCTGTCTGGCGCAAACCCAACACCTCTCATCACCCCGAGAACACCATCCCCACAGTGAAGCATGGTGGCGGCAGCATCATGCTGTGGGGATGTTTTTCATTGGCAGGGACTGGGAAACTGGTCAGAATTTAAGGAATTGAAGTTTCAGTCTTCCAGAGATTTGAGACTGGGACGGAGGAAACATTTAAATGTCTTGGAATGGCCTTGTCAAAGCCAGTGAATAGTTATGCACGCTAAAATTGATACAACCCCCCCCCAAAAAAATCAATTTTAATTCCAGGTTGTAAGGCAACAAAATAGGAAAAATGCCAAGGGGGGTGAATACTTTCGCAAGCCACTGTATCTGTGAAGTAACGCTCCCCATCCAACCTGACAAAGCTTGAGAGGATCTGCAGAGAAGAATGAGAGAAACTCCCCAAATACAGGTCTGCCAAGCTTGTAGCGTCACACCCAAGAAGACTCAATGCTGTAATCACTGCCAAAGATGCTTCAACAAAGTACTGAGTAAAGGGTCTGAATACTTTTGTAAATGTGATATTTCCGTTTTTTATTTGTAATACATTTGCAAAAAAAACTAAAAACCTATTTTTGCTTTGTCATTATGGGGTATTGTGTGTAGATTGATGAGGGTAAAAAAATATTTAATACATTTTAGAATAAGGCTGTAATGTAACAAAATGTGGAAAAAGTCAAGGGCTCTGAGTACTTTCTGAATGCACTGTATATACTAGGCTGTGTCAGAGGAAGGCCCAAAAATTGTCAAAGACTCCAGTCACCCAAGTCATAGACTGTTCTCTCTGCTACCACACGGAAAGCGGTACGGAGCGCCAAGTCTAGGGCCAAAATAATCCTTACCAGCTTCTACCCCCAAGCCATAAGACTGTTGAACAATTAATCAAGTGGCCACCCAGACTATTTGCATTGACCCCCCCCCCCCCCCCCTTTGTTTTTACACTGCTGTTTATTATCTATGCATAGTCCCTTTACCCCTACCTACATGTACAAATTACCTCGACTAACCTGTACCCCCGCACATTGACTCGGTACCGGTACCCCCTGTATATAGCTTCATCATTGTTATTTTAATGTGTTACTTATTTATTTTTATTTATTTTTTACTTTAGTTTATTTAGTAAATATTTTCTTAACTCTATTTTCTTAAAACTGCATTGTTGGTTAAGTAATCATTTCACGGTATGGTCTACACCTGTTGTATTCGGCGCATGTGACAAATACAATTTGATTTGATTTGAGATTGTAGCAACCTCATGATGTTTGGTATATTGAAAATTTGAGTATCATGTAGTAGCCTAAACCTATCGATGTTACATTGAGCTGGGTGAATGGAATATGAATGACAGTCATCCAATAAGCTGTAATAGAAATAAGGCCATGCTCATTTAAACAAATTATCGTCCTCCCTCATCTTAAGGCCGTCATTGTAAATAAGAATTTGTTCTTAACTGACTTGCCGAGTTAAATAAAGATTCAATAAAAATAAAAAATAAACGGGACCGACCGCCACTGCTGTCTATGTATCTGCCATCATAACTGCACATCCAGTCACTGTTTCTGTGCCATGTATCACACCAAGATCTCACGGTGTGACAAATTTGACTTCAAATTGTGCTCCAAACATTACATTTTGAAGTGTTTTGGACAGCCTGGGTTGCTCCTCCTGCTGCAGCTGGTGTCACCGGTGCCTCGTGGCTGTTTAAGTTTAGGCATTCATTCTGTGTCAAGGGGTGCTGAAGGTGGGTGTGGTGCATGAATCAAGCGCAGGACGCAGAAGCTCAGTCCAAAAGACTTTAGTGCAATATTCACGTAGAAAATAAGCACAATAAGCCCGAAGGCGAAATAACGGCGCACAGAGGCGTCAAACAAACGGCGCACTAACATGTGCGAAAAACCTCTCCAAAACACTGGAGGGAAGTACGTAGCTCCAACACAAAACAGAAGAGCAATCACACACAAAGACACACAAAGACAAACACACACAACGAGAACTAAATAGGACACTAACGAGGACTAACAAGACACAGGTGTACAACATCAAGACAAAACCAAACGAACATGAAACATAGATCGGTGGCAGCTAGTACTCCGGGGACGACGACCGCCGAAGCCTGCCCGAACCAGGAGGAGGAGCAGCCTCGGCCGAAACCATGACATTCTGAATGGTTAAATTAAGAATTAAGGTTTAGGATTTTATTTAAAACAACTCCACTGTAATGTTTAGCCATTAATTCCAAATTGTTAAATTAAGGGTTAAAGGTTGGGATAGGGTAAAATACTTGTTTTATTTTTTTTGCAAAAATGAGTGCCTATCACTGGGATTGAGCACGCGACCCTCGGAGCCGGAGTTCGTGCCTTACGTCCAACATCCACCACCCCAATCCACAACGCCATAGCAAAAACGCCCTAGGAAACCCTACAATGCCCTAGTTGCCCCTAGTTGACGATTTTGAAGGCATCTCCAGACATCCTGGGTACCTGGACGGACTGCGAAATTTGAAGTGAATTTTGAGCAACCTGGCTGGTCACAACCTATTGTGTGTAACTTTTTTTCACACAAACACACTTAACCTTAGCTTGACCTACAGTACCAGTCAAACGTTTGGACACTTGCAGTCATTCAAGGGTTTTTCTTTATTTTTACTATTTTCTACATTGTAGAATAATAGTGAAGACATCAAAACTATGAAATAACACATATGGAATCATGTAGTAACCAAAAAAGTGTTAAACAAATCAAAATATATTTTATATTTGAGATTCTTCAAAGTAGCCACCCTTTGCCTTGATGACAGCTTTGCACACTCTTGGCATTCTCTCAACCAGCTTCACCTGGAATGATTTTCCAACAGTCTTGAAGGAGTTCCCACATATGCTGAGCACTTGTTGGCTGCTTTTCCTTCACTCTGCGGTCCAACCCATCCCAAACCATCTCAATTGGGTTGAGGTCGGGTGATTGTGGAGGCCAGGTCATCTGATGCAGCACTCCATCACTCTCCTTCTTGGTCAAATAGCCCTTACACAGCCTGGAGGTGTGTTGGGTCATTGTCCTGTTGAAAAACAAATGATAGTCCCACTAAGCGCAAACCAGATGGGATGGCGTATCGCTGCAGAATGCTGTGGTAGCCATGCTGGTTAAGTGTGCCTTTGAATTCTAAATAAATCACAGACAGTGTCACCAGCAAAGCACCCCCACACCATAACACATCCTTCTCCATGCTTCACGGTGGGAACCACACATGCGGAGATCATCCGTTCACCTACTCTGCGTCTCACAAAGACACAGCGGTTGGAACCAAAAATCTCAAATTTGGACTCATCAGACAACGGACAGATTTAATCTCCATTGCTCGTGTTTCTAGGCCCAAGCAAGTCTCTTCTTCTTATTGGTGTCCTTTAGTAGTGGTTTCTTTGCAGCAATTCGACCATGAAAGCCTGACTCACGCAGTCTCCTTTGAACAGTTGATGTTGAGATGTGTCTGTTACTTGAACTCTGAAGCATTTATTTGGGCTGCAATTTCTGAGGCTGGTAACTGGAATGAACTTATCCTCTGCAGCAGAGGTAACTCTGGGTCTTCCATTCCTGTGGCGGACCGCCAGTTTCATCATAGCGCTTGATGGTTTTTGCGACTGCACTTGAAGAAACTTTCAAAGTTCTTGAGATTTTCCAGATTGACTGACCTTCGTGTCTTAAAGTAATGATGGACTGTCGTTTCTCTTTGCTTATTTGAGCTGTTGTTGCCATAAAATGGACTTGGTCTTTTACCAAATAGGGCTATCTTCTGTATACCACCCTTACCTTGTCACAACACAACTGATTGGCTCAAACACATTAAGAAGGAAAGAAATTCCACAAATTTACTTTTAACAAGGCATACCTGTTAATTGAAATTGATTCATGGTGACTACCTCATGAAGCTGGTTGAGAGAATGCCAAGAGTGTGCAAAGCTGTCATCAAGGCAAAGGGTGGCTACTTTGAAGAAACTAAAATTATAAAATATATTCTGATTTGTTTAACACTTTTTTGGTTACTACATGATTCTATATGTTTTATTTCATAGTTTTGATGTCTTCACTATTATTCTACAATGTATAAAATAGTTTAAAAAAAGAAAAACCCTGGAATGAGTAGGTGTGTCCAAACTTTTGACTGGTACTGTACGTTAGCGCTTGGAGAGGGCAGTGTGTTGCCAGTCTATCAGTGTGTAGTTATTGCCTCTGTGCCTGAACTAGGGCTGGGCGGTATACCGTATTTTACTATACACCGGTATTGATGCACAGACCGGTTTGGGTTTTTACTTTACCTTCTATAACGGTATTTAAATGTTTGGCTTGTTAAATGTGATGCGCCACTTCGCCGTGTGTAACACCACGTTGCTTCTTAATATAAATCCACAAGCGTTCAATAATTACACTATTAGTTTATGATTTGTGTATTCTTTTTATTAGGATCCCCAATGGTGACAGCTAGTCTTCCTGGGGATGTTGTTTGTGCAACAGTATCTTCTAAATCAGACAGGAATAGGCGAAGCATGAATATGTTAGCTACATGAAGTAAGAGAAAGCATTTAATGTTGCCAAAGATTACAGGGTCCACTGGGAAACACTGACCAAAATGTTGGTTCCTACCCTGTCGCAATAACTCCTCCCTAGCATTTTAATTTGTTGTAATGTCAAACAACACTGTATTTAAAGTTCCCACTATTATATTTAACTATATAATTATAATATTCATTCTATTTCCATGATTCCAACAGTTCATCCAAGTGTTTTGATCTAAATCGCAAGTAAAAATGTCACAACTGCAATATTTGGTAAAAAATAGGCTTATATTATTTCCCTATATCGTGCAGCCCTACGTGGCAGCGTAGAAATGATCTCAAATGAGTACAGGAAATGCATTGAATTAATGAAAATGCAGAAAATTATTTTTGGTTGAAGTTTGATTGAACAGTATAAAACAATCAGAAAAGAGAAAGCCCCATTGAAATCACTTCGAATGTATTTGTTGTCAACCTAGGTCACGCACTACTCATAAAGCAAATGTATAACTTTTATTACTGTACCGTTATACCGGCACATTTTTAAAAAATATAGCGATATGATATTTCGGCCATATCGCCCAGCCCTAGCCTGAACTTTACAAATACTGTAGGTTAACCCTTTCTCACACACTGTAGTGGCTTCCTTTCCTCTTTACCATAGCCACTGCCCTAGCCTGAAGCGGGGTTGTTTCGGACGCATACAGTCCACACTCAACGTTTCCAAACAGCCAAACATTCAATGAGATCCAGGGATATAGTGCAACAAAAAATGTTTATTCTTCTTATCTAACAAAAAGGTATTCTCCAATCAACTTAAAGCAGAGATTACTTGAAATGCAAATACATAATATAATATGACCTGTCTGTCTGTATTTCTGTATGTCTATATGGTCAAAAAACTATACCGCTCCCGCATCTAGCAAGGACTCCTCCCCCCGAAGGCCCAACTTCCTGCCTTTATACTAACACAATTAACACAGTACAATGAATGGGCAAGAGGGGGGGCCAAAAACTGAGTTACACTAATAACAAATGAATATATCTCAATCCGGTAAATAAATCATAAAGGTACGTACCTAATATTTCATCATATACATTAATATTTAATATATTTACACAAATGTACATGGAGCTCAGTATGTTCAGTCTTTTATACAAAATATGCCCAAATCGGCTCTAACATTGTTGACTGCACTGAATGCACAACAATTACTTAATATTCAAACGTAGAGCCAATACAAAAACATTCTATACCAGAGCACCATTACAGTTCATAGCTATATACAAATATACAAGGTGCCATATAGGAAAATAGTCCATAGATCTCAGTCTGAGTTGAAGTGTAAAGGTGTTCAACTTCCAAAAAATGTCAAGAGTTTGACGTCCACAAAATGTATGACATCAAAGAATGTAAGAGTACGACATCAACGAATCAGAGGTGCACGTGATTCAAAGATGGAGCACTGTGTGTGTGTGTGTGTGTGTGTGTCTCACTTCGTCGCCTCAAGGAGCAGACAGAGTTTATTGATAGGTCTCTGTAGGATATTGGTCTTAGTCTTAACCATGACGCTCCGGACAAGACCTTTGGCCCCTGGCAAAGCCTTCACCACACGCCCCATTAGCCAAGAGTTCCTTGGGGCGGTGTCATCGACGATGACCACAAGGTCACCAGGACTGAAGTTTCTCTTAGTTTTGTTCCACTTGTTCCGCTCCTGCATAAGTGGAAGATACTCCCTGATCCATCTCTTCCAGAAGAGGTCAGTGATATATTGTACTTGCTTCCATCTCCTTCGTGAGTATAGGTCACTTCTCTGGAATAGTCCTGGTGGCAGGACTGGCTTTGCTTTCAGATGAAGCAGATGGTTCGGAGTCAGGGGTTCTAGATCGTTAGGGTCATTTGTTACAGTAGTGATTGGTCTGTCGTTCATAATCGCCTCAACTTCACACAAGGCTGTCTGCAAAGCCTCATCATCCAGTACTTGCTCTTTAAGGACTGAATAGAGGATCTTTTTCACCAGTCGGATCAACCTCTCCCATACCCCCCCATGGTGGGCTCCAGAGGGAGGGTTGAATGACCATGTCACTCCTTCCTTCAGTAATTTATTTTGAATCTTGTTGTGATCCAGCTCTTTCAGAGCTTCTCCTAGCTCTCTGTGTGTTCCGACAAAGTTGGTGCCCTTGTCTGTTCTGATACTTGTTACTGGGCCCCTTCGACAGATGAACCTGCGCAGGGCATTGATGCAGGAATCAGTATCCAGATAACTAGCAACTTCTAGATGGACAGCTCGACTCACAAGGCAAGTAAAGATCACACCATACCGCTTCACATGAACGCGGCCTCGCTTCACCTCTATGGGGCCAAAGTAATCTATGCCCACATGGGTGAAAGGCGGCAAATCAGGTGCTACCCGATCTTGTGGAAGGTCAGCCATCTTCTGTTCCCCAGCTCTAGCTTGCATCCGCCTGCAGAAGACACAGCTCTTAAGGATCTTCCTTGCTAAGGAGTTGGCACAGGGTATCCAATATCGCTGGCGAAGTCTAGAAAGCATGTGACCTCTCCCAGAGTGGCCAACCTGCTCATGGATGTGGAGTAAGATCAGTCTGGAGATGTAGGAGTCTTTGGGCAGGATCATAGGATTCTTTAGTTCCGTAGGCATAGCAGCTTTGCTTAACCTTCCTCCTACTCTCAGAATGCCATTGTCAACTATTGGATCAAGCTTACAGATTGAGCCGCTTCTCTTGGCACATTGTTTTCCTTTTACAACTAGTGCAATTTCTTGTTTAAAGTGCTGTCGTTGCTCAAATCGAATGATGACCTTTTCTGCTTCATCTAGGTCATCTACAGACAGACTTTCTTTTCCAAACGTCAGTTTGAACTTGTCAATTTGTTCCTTCAGTGAGTTTGTCAGACTCTGATCTGATCCTGGATCAGTTTGGGTGAGAACTTTCCTTTTCTGGCTTAACTGTAGTAGAAGTCTCTTCAGTTTCAGCATCCAGGCAACTGCTTTCTTCAAGCTGTTCCATGTTGAATAGTACTCAATCAGTTTGCTGGTCGGACTCTTTTCTTCCACACATGTACTGTTTACGATGACGTCTTTTCTCACCTCTGGATCATCTGGAGGGATGGAGCCAAGCTCCTCGGGGGCTTTCGGCCATTGTGTTTCTGTTTTCTCCAGGAATTCTGGTCCTTTGCGCCATCTCTTTGAGTTCAGGAAAGTTTCAACATGTAATCCTCTTGAGGCATCATCGGCTGGGTTGTGTTTGGAGTTCAAATACCTCCACTGTTTTGCTTTCGATAGGTCACGGATCATAGCAACCCTATTCGCCACAAAAGTATGGAATCTCTTGGTATCGTTGCGGATGTATTTTAGCACCGACTGGCTGTCTGTCCAGAAAGTTGACTCCTCAAGTTCAATCTGGAGCTCCAACCTTAACATCCTGTCCACTCGCACTGCCAATGTTGCCGCAGCAAGTTCCAGTCTGGGGATCGTCATCTGCTTGAGTGGAGTCACCCTTGATTTCCCCAGTATGAATGCGATGTGGACCTTTTCCATAACGTTTGTGAACCTAAGGTAGCTTGCCGTGCCATAACCTTGTTCACTTGCATCACCGAAGTGATGCAGCTGTGCGGTCTTGATTTGACCAAAGTTCTCCGGCATCATACACCTGTTGATCTGGAATCTGGAGAGCTGGTCCAGCTCTGAGAGCCATCTCTTCCATGAAATAGAGTGTTCTTCAGGGATGACTTCGTCCCATCCACACTTTAGCTTGCAGAGCACTTGAAGAATTTGCTTTGCCTTTAATACGAATGGGGCGAGGAAACCTAATGGATCATAAATAGAGCTGACAGTTGAGAGAATACCTCTTCTTGTAAGGGGTCTGTTCTTGACAGTGACCTGGAAGGTAAACACATCCCTTTCAATGTTCCATCGGATTCCAAGTGCTCTTTCAACAGGCAGCTTTTCTCTGTCCAGGTCCAGTTCTTTTATCTGCTTGGCTTTGTGTTCATCAGGGATAGAAGCTAGTACAGTGCGGCTGTTGCTGACCCACTTGGTCAATTTGAACCCACCTTGAGAGCACACATCCCTGAGGTTTCTTGTGAGAGCTATGGCTTGTTCTTCTGTGGCCACTGACTTGAGGCAGTCATCAACATAGAAGTTGGACTTGACTGTTTGAATCACCTCTTCATCGTACCCCTCACAGTTGTCTTCTGCAGTCTTTCGCAGTGCAAAGTTTGCACAACTTGGAGAGGATATAGCACCGAAAAGATGTACTGTCATTCTGTACTCCTCCAATCTTTTGTTAGTATCACCATCCGGCCACCATAGGAATCGCAGGAAGTCTAAGTCATCTTCATGGACACGTACTTGATGGAACATTCCTTCGATGTCTGCCATCATGGCAATGTGCTCTTGCCGAAATCTTAGCAAGACTCCTATAAGCGTGTTTGCCAGGTCAGGGCCTTGAAGGAGTTCACTGTTAAGAGATGTACCTTTATAGGATGATGAACAGTCAAACACCACTCGTATCGTTCCTTTGCGCTTATGGTGAACGCCATGGTGTGGTATGTACCATACCTTGCCTTTCTCTCTGAGGAGCTGTTCTTGTGGTACCTTCTCGGCGTAACCTTTTGTTATCATCTCTTCCATGAAGCCTTTGTACTCTGCAGCGTAACCTTTGTCCTTCTTGAACTTCCTGATAATATTTAGAGCCCGCTGCTTTGCCATGTCGCGGTTGTTTGGCAGGACTACATCTTTGTTGCGAAAGGGCAACGGTAAGTAGTAGTGATGGTCTTTGAGGGTTATGGAGCTTGATACTATCTCCATAAACCTACGATCCTCAGCTGACATCTCACTTTTCTCTTCATACTCTCTCTCAGGGAAGTCATGGTTGTACTGATTTACAAGAAGAACCCCCAGGTCGGCCATTGAGATACGATTGGCCATCACCGTAGGACGCCCGGATTCTTCTGCCATGGTACAACTGTTGAGAGGACCATTCATCACCCATCCAAAGAGGGTTTTCACTGCATACGGTCCGTTGCCTTGGCTATTTATGATTTGCCAGGGTTCCATTGCCTTTGGAGCATTTACGCCAATCAGAAGTTCGACGTCAGCATCAATCTCCTTCAACTGAACCTCTTTCAGGTATGGCCACCTTTTGAGCTCTTTCTGAGTGGGAATGTTCTCTCTTGTCACTGGGATCTTATGTTGGGTGTAGACCTTTGGTAATGCAAGAAATGTGTCGCCTTCCACATTGCCAATCTCTAATCCAGATATCTCAAAGCTCTTGGTAGGACTCTCCTGCCCCATTGTGCGTAGCAGAATTTCAGTCGCACTGCCTTTAGCTTGCAACTGCCTCATGAGTCTCTCCGTACAAAATGTTGCTGAGCTACCAGAATCGAGAAACGCATAGGTTAACACAGACTTGCTTCCATTTGCCACCTTTACTTGAACTGGCACAATTGCAAGTGCACAATCTGTACCGGCCCCGGTATCTTCACCAGCTTCCAGTGAAACAAGAGCACTGCTGACAGTCTCCTCCCGCTTTACTGCTACACCACTCATATCTGCCTTTTGAGATCTAAATCTCTCTCTTCCTTCAATGTGCAGGATAGTGGGGTGCTTTCTTTGACAGCTCTGACAGGTCATCCTTCTTTTACATTCTCTGCTTAAGTGTCCTCTCATCAAACAGCCAAAACAAAGGCCTTTTGATCTCAGAAACTCAACCTTGAATTCATGTGGCTGTGCCTTCACCTGTTGGCAGTCGACCAATAAATGCGCACCAGCACAAAATATACATGAGATACTGGGAGCATCAGAAGGGTAGGTGCCTGGTCTCTTTACTTTGAATGTTTGTTCTTTTAAAGGTTTTTCAGAGTCACAATCTGCCACTACAGCTACTGTAGTGGCAAAGCTGCTTCCCCTACTCTTGGACTTGAACTGCTGTTTAAAGTCAGCTTCTGTTTTGGGTTTTAAAAACCTTTTGTTGTACAGGGGATCTTGAATATCTCCATACAACGGATCCTGCAGTATTTTGGCCTGTTTTTCCATGAACGTTACCAGGTCACTGAACTGGGCCCTCAGGTGACTTCTCTCTAAAATATCACATGCCATAGACCTCCATTTTTCCCTTAGTTTGTAGGGAAGTTTTGACATGATCAGCTTTATGTTGGAGGGAAGATTAAGCTCTTCCATGTTCTGTAGGTCTTGCATAGCGTTACAGCAACCTCTTAGATAGAGTGCATAACCACCCAGTCCCTTTCCATCATCGGGTTTGATGTTTGTCCAGTTCCAAGCCTTTTCCATGTAAGCAGTGGTGACTTTGATTTCATTGCCAAAGTGTTCCTTTAACAACCTCTTAGCTACTGCATAGCCTCTTCTGGCTTCCATATGCAGACAACTACGGACCAGATCCTTGGGCTGACCAGAGGTGTATTGTTCCAGGTAATAGAGCCTATCCTGGTGACTGCTTGTCTTATCTTCTATACCATGCTCAAATGCACGCATGAATGGCCTAAAGTTTAGAGGATCACCGTCAAACATAGGTATCTCCCTAACAGGGAGTGTGGCTTGTTTGTGCTGTAGTACAAGGAGGTCAGCAATTTCATTCTGCCTTTGCATGACAGTAGAGAGGTTATCATGGCTGGTATTATGGCTGATACCCGCAGTGTTGATTCTGTGTCGATTGCTAGACCTTGCTGTTGGCTGCTGAAGAGTGTGGTTTACGACTGTTTTCGGAATAGGGTTTGATGGCTTTGTGGTCGGTTGTTGTAAAACTCTTTGTAGTGGGGTCTTTGGAACTGCACCTAATGCAGCAAACTCAACAGGTGATGGTTCAGGTTCCACATAGACCTCTGGTTCCTGTTTCTCAAAATAAGAGTTCATTCCATCTTCTTGGCTTAGTAAATGGGCTGCCACAGAATGGGATTGAGAAGTTGACTCGGTACTCTCCAGGACCTTCAGTTTGGCATTATATGCTGCTATGTCCGTTTCCAGTGCCATTTTTTCCATCCTAACATTCAGTTGAGCTTTCTCCAGTTCCAATGCATGCTTGTCTTGTAATGATGCTTGGCGAGCTAGTAGAGCTGCTCGTTCTGCCTCGGCTTTAAGGCGTTCAGAGGACACTGAGGAAGCAGTCTTAGAATACTTAGTTTTACTTGATATTTTTGACACATTGGAAATGCTGTCATGTGGTTCAATGAGCATTTGTGGCTCAACTTCAGCCTTTTTCCATATTTCCACCTCTTTCAGGAAATGTTCATAAGTTCTCATTCTTGGTTGATAGTAGTTAATGCTCTCCTGTTCCTGTTCCTCATCTGTGACCAGCTCTAGCACAGATTCATGAGCCTTCTTAAAGTCATTGAGCACAGCATCAAATGCTTCAAGACTCTCATTCACAGTTGCAATGTTTCCTCCATCAACAAGAAGGACTTTTATTTCATTCATTTTGCGTGTACACACTCCAAGTTTGCCTCTCCGGGCTGCATAGAGTGAATTTAGATGCTCCTCTGCCCTCTCCAGTGGAGTCTTATTTGGGATTTCCTCCTCCATCATTCACTTTTAGTTCACTCAATTTACAATGACACGGTTGTT
>NC_140021.1:14115421-14117421 GCF_964263955.1 Coregonus lavaretus | reverse complement strand
ACAGAGACAGAGAGACATACAGAGAGAGGTAGAGATAGCGACAGAGAGACACACAGAGAGAGGTAGAGACAGAGAGACACACAGAGAGAGGTAGAGACAGAGAGAGAGACAGAGAGAGGTAGAGACAGAGATACACAGAGATAGGTAGAAACAGAGACAGATAGACACACAGAGAGAGGTAGAGACAGAGACAGAGAGACAAACAGAGAGAGGTAGAGACAGAGAGAGACACACATAGAGAGATAGAGGTAGAGACAGAGAGACATACAGAGAGAGGTAGAGACAGAGAGAGACACACAGAGAGAGATAGAGGTAGAGACAGAGAGACATACAGAGAGAGGTAGAGACAGAGAGACACACAGAGAGCGGTAGAGACAGAGAGACACACAGAGAGAGGTAGAGACAGAGAGAGACACACAGAGAGAGATAGAGACAGAGAGACACACAGAGAGAGATAGAGACAGAGAGAGACACACAGAGAGAGATAGAGGTAGATACAGAGAGACATACAGAGAGAGGTAGAGACAGAGAGACACACAGAGAGAGGTAGAGACAGAGAGACATACAGAGAGAGGTAGAGACAGAGAGACACACAGAGCAAGATATAGACAGAGAGACACACAGAGAGAGGTAGAGACAGAGAGACACACAGATAGAGGTAGAGACATAGACACACAGATATAGGTAGACACAGAGAGACACACAGAGAGAGGTAGACACAGAGAGACACACAGAGAGAGGTAGAGACAGAGAGACACACAGAGAGAGGTAGAGACAGAGAGACACAGAGAGAGAGGTAGAGACAGAGAGACACACAGAGAGAGGTAGAGACAGAGAGACACACAGAGAGAGGTAGAGACAGAGAGACACACAGAGAGAGGTAGAGACAGTGAGACACACATATAGAGGTAGAGACAGAGAGACACACAGAGAGAGGTAGAGACAGAGAGACACACAGAGAGAGGTAGAGACAGACAGACAGACAGAAAGAGGTAGAGACAGAGAGACACCCAGAGAGCGGTAGAGACAGAGAGACACACAGAGAGAGGTAGAGACAGAGAGACACACAGAGAGAGGGAAATAGAGAGAGAGGAGAAACGGAGAGATATTATATCACTAAAATGACGAGGAACCCACAGTTTTAGAGTGATTTTACGCTGTGTGTGGTTATATTTTGACAGAACTTGTGACGAGAGTAGCGTAGATCTGCTCATGAAACTTCTGAATCGTAGCCTCCCAAGTGTGAGATACAGGAATGGGCGGGGTGTGTGTGTGTGTGCGATGCATTAATGGTGTGAAGGTCATGTAAATGTCACCACTAAGGGCAGGAGCACCGTGACAAAGAGAGTGTGTCACATACATAATGATGAGACCTTCTGTCCGACACACACACACACACCACCTCAGCCTCTTTCTACAGTACAGTTCCATTCATCTAAGGCTTCTTGGTAATTATATGAATAAACACACATGGTCCTCTCTTGTCCAACAATGAATCTTATGCTCCAGTTTAATCAATCACACCTGGAGAGAAAACACACAGTGCAGGTTCAGTGTTTCCTTTGTATAATGTGTTAACCACATTATAGCTGACACACCCCGCAAGCTGTTACCTCTCCTGGGAATTGTCTCAGGATATTGATGTGACATCACACCTGTTCTTACAGAAGAACAAAAGCATACTAAGTGAACCAGCAGTGCGTTTTTCCTTTATGTCTGTTTCGTTTAATACCTGCCAATATGGTGTCTGTTTGGTGAGTTACACTGTGTGTCAGTCAATAGGGTGAGTTACACTGTGTGTCAGTCTATAGGGTGAGTTACGCTGTGTGTCAGTCTATAGGGTGAGTTAAGCTGTGTGTCAGTCTATAGGGTGAGTTAAGCTGTGTGTCAGTCTATAGGGTGAGTTACGCTGTGTGTCAGTCAATAGGGTGAGTTACACTGTGTGTCAGTCTATAGGGTGAGTTACGCTGTGTGTCAGTCTATAGGGTGAGTTACGCTGT
>NC_140021.1:14062921-14110421 GCF_964263955.1 Coregonus lavaretus | reverse complement strand
AAATTAAATTCTCGCCCAGCAACAGAGAGTACCCATGTTTAATCCTGACTCCATGTTCGTCATGTTTGTGATTAACTTTGTTTATCTCATAGTTTACTGAAAAATCCTCATCAGGTAAAGTGATTCACATACATAGCCACGCCCCCTCCTCTCATCCGCTCTCTGGACCGTTTTAACAGCTTATAGTCTTGTATAAAAATAAATTCATCTGGGATATTTTCGTGGGCCCATTTTTCAGTGACACATCCAGTGTCTGCATTTACTGATTGAAGAAGCAGTTCAAATTCATCCACGTTGCTTATCAATGATCTTGAATTACAAACACGCACATTCAACGTTTTTGGGGCATTTTTTGATGTATTTGCGACATCACATAATTCAGTTAGAACGATTGTGCTTCGGATGTATTTTAGGTCTGCGACCTTCGATTGTCAGTTTCGAGAGTCATGCCTAATTGTTAAAAGAGCAGGAAAAGTACACAGTGCGATTAAAAACAGCTATAAAAACATTTCAAATGCATGTTACTCTCGAGCGGCTGCCATGAAGCCACACCTAAAGCTGGCAGTTAGAGGGGAGGTAGAGAGAGGTAGAGCAGAATAACAGAGAGAGAGAGAGAGAGCTGTCTTCATATGCGGCATTCAGAGTCAGCCTTGAGAGGGAATGACTTCATTTAAAGAGAGATTGGAGAGAGAGAGAGAGAGTAAGAGAGAGAGAGCTGTTTTCATATGCGGCATTCAGTGTCGGCCTTGAGAGGGAATGACTTCATTCAGAGAGAGAAAAGAGAGCGAGAGAGAGAGAGGGAGAGCTTTTAATGTCCAAGGTGATCAGAGCTGTGAGCAAAACACTATTCACAGAAATACAGTATGATAGAATATGAATAGCTGTTTGCTTCCACACCACTCACATTCATTGTCCTCAGTGAAGCCTGCCTGTCGCCTTGCTACTATAGTGTGTGTATGTGTGCAACCTGGTCTCAGAGCATTTCGTATTATTCTGTACAGAAATCTGAAACACTCCATTTAGTATGATATGTTACGTTTGGTATGGTTACATAAAACAGATGGTTACTTAAGGCAAAAACTAAAGGAGGGAAGTTGGCAAGGGATGGATGGGTGGCCGTATAATGCGAACGTCTAGCAATCCAAAGGTTGCGAGTTCAAGTCTCATCACGGACAACTTTAGCATTTTAGCTAATTAGCAAGTTATCAACTACTTACTACTTTTTAGCTACTTTGCAACTACTTAGCATGTTAGCTAACCCTTCCCCTAACCCTAACCTTAACCCTTTTAGTAAGCCTTCGCCTAACCCTAACCTTAACCCTTCCCCTAACCCTAACATAACCTTAATCCTTTAACCTAACTCCTAAACTTAACCCTAACCCCTAGCATAGCTAACATTAGCCGAGCTAGCTAACGTTAGCCACCTAGCCACCTACCTAGAATTCGTAACATATCATAGGTATTTTTACTTTTGCGAATTCGTAACATATTGTGCGTTTTTCTAATTCGTAACATATAGTATAAATTGTAATTCGTAACATATCATAGAAATTGGTGATGGACCCACACAAAGTAATACATACCATACGAAACGTAACATATCATACTAAATGGAGTTTTGGTTTTACATACAGAACTAGATGAAATGTTCTGAGAACAAGTTGATGTGTGTCAGGTAGTTATAGCCGTAACCTTGAATGAACATAGGTGAGACTGAGGATCATATCCAATCTAACACTGTATCCATCCAGAGTAAATATGCATGGTGACGCATATAATCTTATATAATTAATGTGTTATTACTGTAATCTAATCTAAGTGATGTGATGTTTGCATGATGCGTACACTACATTAACAAAAGTATGTGGACACCTGCTCGTCGAACATCTCATTCCAAAATAATATGGAGTTGGTCCCCCCTTTGCTGCTATAACAGCCTCCATTCTTCTGGCAAGGCTTTCCACTAGATGTTGGAACATTGCTGCGGGGACTTGCCACAAGAGCATTAGTGAGGTCGGGCACTGATGTTGGGCAATTAGGCCTGGCTCGCAGTCGACGTTCCAGTTAATCCCAAAGGTGTTCGATGGCATTGAGGTCAGGTTTCTGTGCAGGCCAGTCAAGTTCTTCCATACCGATCTCGACAAACCATTTCTATATGGACCACACTTTGTGCTCGGGGGCATTGTCATGCTGAAACAGGAAACCTTCCCCAAACTGATGCCACAAAGTTGGAAGCACAGAATAATCTAGAATGTCATCGTATGCTGTAGCGTTAAGATTTCCCTTCACTGGAACTAAGGAGTCTAGCCCAAACCATTTTTCCTCCTCCACCAAACTTTACAGTTGGCACTATGCATTAGGGCAGGTAGCGTTCTCCTGGAATCCGCCAAACCCAGATTCGTCCGTGTGATTCATCCCTCCAGAGAACTGCTCAAGAGTCCGATCTTTACACCACTCCAGCCGATGCTCAGTATTGCGCATGGTGATCTTAGGCTTGCTCGGCCATGGAAACCCATTTCATTAAGCTTCCGACTAACAGTTTATGTGCTGACGTTGCTTCCAGAGGCCGTTTGGAACTTGGTAGTGAGTGTTGCAACCAAGGACAGGCGATTTTTACACGCTACGCACTTCAGCATTATGGTGGTCCCGTTCTGTGAGCTTGTGTGGACTACCACTTCACGGCTGAGTCGTTGTTACTCCTAGACATTTCCACTTCACAATAACAGCACTTACAGTTGACCAGGGCAGCTCTAGCAGGACAGAAATTTGATGAACTGACTTGTTGGAAGGTGGCATCCTATGACGGTGCCACGTTGAAAGTCACTGAGCTCTTCAGTAAGGCCACTCTACTGGCAATGTTTGTCTATGGAGATTGCATGGCTGTGTGTTCGATTTTATACACCTGTCAGCAACATGTCAGCAACACTCTCCCGAGTAGCGCAGTGGTCTAAGGCACTGCATCGCAGTGCTAGCTGTGCCACTAGAGATCCTGGTTCGTATCCAGGCTCTGTCGTAGCTGGCCGCGGCCGGGAGACCCATGGGGTGGCGCACAATTGGCCCAGCGTCGTTCAGGGTAGGGGAGGGAATGGCCAGCAGGGAGGTAGCTCAGTTGGTAGAGCATGGCGTTTGCAACGCCAGGGTTGTGGGTTAGATTCCCATGGGGGGCCAGTATAAAATCAAAAAAATAATAATGTATGCACTCACTAACTGTAAGTCGCTCTGGATACATAAATGTAAATAGCCGAATCCGCTAATTTGAAGGGGTGTCCACATACTTTTGGCCATGTCGTGTATATCTTAGCCAGCAGCTTGTGTTAAGCCCCAGACAGCGTATGAAAGTGGTTGGCTTTGTAACACATATGCTAAAGCAGCCCTCTGGGGCTGAAGCGCTTAGCGATGTAGTGTGTGTGTTCCCATAGGCCTGTTAACGTCCTAGTTAAAAGGTCAGATGCCACTGTGTCGCCCCACATTACTAAACACTTCACCTAGAGGGCTACACACACACGCAGGCACGCACGCACGCACATACATACACACACACGCAGGCACGCACATACACGCACACATTATGGGAAGTCTAAAATGTTCTTTATCTTTCAACTTGAGTTGTAAAACACATATTTTAATGCACAGCCACACGGCTGCACATTCTACTATAACAAATGCACACACACCCAAACCCACCCTGCTACCCACTCCACACCAGACATAATAACATCACCCAGGCTGTTAGGAGGTGCTAACAAGGTTAGCTGCCATCAGAGGAAGAGAGGAGCAGTCTGTGAGATGGAGGAGAGGTGGAAAGGTGGAGGAGGTTTTCATGAAGATGAACAGGAGGAGGGAGTGAAAGGAGGAGGGAGGAGAGAGAGAAGGAGGAAGGGGGAGGGTTTGTCTATGTACTACAAATTCTACTCTGCGGTAAGATAAGATTCATGTACCATATGTAAGGCATGTTACATGATGTGATACGACGTATCGCATGTTGTAAGCAACCATCCTAGCTGATATGATTAAATATGATGTATCATACAGGCCTATGGGAACACACACACTGTGGTCCTCTATAGCTCAATTGGTAGAGCATGGCGCTTGTAACGCCAGGGTAGTGGGTTCGATCCCCGGGACCACCCATACGTAAAAATGTATGCACGCATGACTGTAAGTCGCTTTGGATAAAAGCGTCTGCTAAATGGCATATTATATTATATACGTGCTGGCTGTTTATTGTCACTATGGGTCCCATCACCTAATAAAGGGGAGCATGCTATTTATATAAGGTGTGGTTCACATTGGTCGGAGGGGTGTGCATGTGTGTGTAGTTATGCGTGTGATGCTGCATTCTGATCGGCTAGCGTGAGCCTGACATTTTCCAATGAGTCAATTCAGCGAGAGGACAGCGTGTCACTGTCACTTTGTGTATGTGTGTGTGTCTAACCACTAGGTGATTGGTACACCACATGATACACTGAGATCTGGAGGAGAGCTGTCATCGTTATGCAGTGAGAGTGCTTGTTCAGAGCAGCGGGAGGTTGTGTGTGTGTGCGTGTGCATGTGCGTGCGTGTGTCGTGTACAGCGTCATATGGTTTATATATTACTGTGCGAGGTGATCTCCTTTAAATGAAAATCGAGGCCCTATTTTGAGCTCAACTATAACTGTGTGTGAGCTAAGGGCCATTTCCTATGGACTACATTCACATCCTATATGAGATACAATATCCAGCCACTCATACCCATACTGACATTTTACAGTCCTTATACCTCAGAGATTTGTGAGGGTACAGTGGGGAAAAAAAGTATTTAGTCAGCCACCAATTGTGCAAGTTCTCCCACTTAAAAAGATGAGAGAGGCCTGTAATTTTCATCATAGGTACACGTCAACTATGACAGACAAAAGGAGAAAGAAAATCCAGAAAATCACATTGTAGGATTTTTAATGAATTTATTTGCAAATTATGGTGGAAAATAAGTATTTGGTCAATAACAAAAGTTTCTCAATACTTTGTTATATACCCTTTGTTGGCAATGACACAGGTCAAACATTTTCTGTAAGTCTTCACAAGGTTTTCATACACTGTTGCTGGTATTTTGGCCCATTCCTCCATGCAGATCTCCTCTAGAGCAGTGATGTTTTGGGGCTGTCGCTGGGCAACACGGACTTTCAACTCCCTCCAAAGATTTTCTATGGGGTTGAGATCTGGAGACTGGCTAGGCCACTCCAGGACCTTGAAATGCTTCTTACGAAGCCACTCCTTCGTTGCCCGGGCGGTGTGTTTGGGATCATTGTCATGCTGAAAGACCCAGCCACGTTTAATCTTCAATGCCCTTGCTGATGGAAGGAGGTTTTCACTCAAAATCTCACGATACATGGCCCCATTCATTCTTTCCTTTACACGGATCAGTCGTCCTGGTCCCTTTGCAGAAAAATAGCCCCAAAGCATGATGTTTCCACCCCCATGCTTCACAGTAGGTATGGTGTTCTTTGGATGCAACTCAGCATTCTTTGTCCTCCAAACACGACGAGTTGAGTTTTTACCAAAAAGTTATATTTTGGTTTCATCTGACCATATGACATTCTCCCAATCCTCTTCTGGATCATCCAAATGCACTCTAGCAAACTTCAGACGGAGGGACACGTCTGGCACTGCAGGATTTGAGTCCCTGGCGGCGTAGTGTGTTACTGATGGTAGGCTTTGTTACTTTGGTCCCAGCTCTCTGCAGGTCATTCACTAGGTCCCCCCGTGTGGTTCTGGGATTTTTGCTCACCGTTCTTGTGATCATTTTGACCCCACTGGGTGAGACCCCCAGATCGAGGGAGATTATCAGTGGTCTTGTATGTCTTCCATTTCCTAATAATTGCTCCCACAGTTGATTTCTTTACATTTACATTTTAGTCATTTAGCAGACGCTCTTATCCAGAGCGACTTACAGTTAGTGAATACATATATATATATTTTTTTTTTATACTGCCCCCCCCCCCGTGGGAATCAAACCCACAACCCTAGCGTTGCAAACGCCATGCTCTATCAACTGAGCTACATCCCTGCCGGCCATTCCCTCCCCTACCCTGGACGACGCTGGGCCAATTGTGCGCCGCCCATGAGTCTCCCGGTCGCGGCCGGCTGCGACAGAGCCTGGATTCGAACCAGGATCTCTAGTGGCACAGTTAGCACTGCGATGCAGTGCCTTAGACCACTGCGCCACTCAGGAGTCCTTCTTCAAACCAAGCTGCTTACCTATTGCAGATTCAGTCTTCCCAGCCTGGTGCAGGTCTACAATTGTGTTTCTGGTGTCCTTTGACAGCTCTTTGGTCTTGGCCATAGTGGAGTTTGGAGTGTGACTGTTTGAGGTTGTGGACAGGTGTTTTTTATACTGATAACAAGTTCAAACAGGTGCCATTAATACAGGTAAAGAGTGGAGGACAGAGGAGCCTCTTAAAGAAGAAGTTACAGGTCTGTGTGAGCCAGAAATCTTGCTTGTTTGTAGGTGACCAAATACTTATTTTCCACCATAATTTGCAAATAAATTCATAAAAAATCCTACAATGTGATTTTCTGGATTTTTTTTCTCAGTTTGTCTGTCATAGTTGACGTGTACCTATGATGAAAATTACAGGCCTCTCTCATCTTTTTAAGTGGGAGAACTTGCACAATTGGTGGCTGACTAAATACTTTTTTCCCCCACTGTATGTCTTGTTTTTTGTGTGGACTGTAGCTATAAAGATGATGCTTTCTTCAGTGCTGTTCTATATTGTACTGTATATGTGATGCTGTATTGTGGTGTTGTGTGAACATGACAGTGTGATATGAAATAAACCTGAGGCTATTGTAAGGCAGACACTAGGGACACCAGGGAGCTTAGTTCATATAGAGTTAGACACTGGTGCTACTGTACAACCCTTCCATCCTTTTTGTCCTCTGGTTTTATTCTGTCGTTCTGCCTCAGAGAAAGGGAGAGTGAGACCAGAGGGAGATAAAGGGAAGAGAGAGAGATGGTGAGAGAGAAAAGAGAAAGAGGAAGGTAGAGAGAGAGACATGAGAGAACGAAGAAGAAAATGAGAGAGCAGATAGAGAGAGGTCAAAGAGAAGAGGAAGGAAGGAGAGGAGAATAAAAAGAGAGATGGAGGAGAGAGGGGGAGGAGATGGAGGAGAGGAGAGAGGGGGAGGAGATGGAGGAGAGGAGAGAGGGGGAGGAGATGAAGGAGAGGAGAGAGGGGGAGGAGATGAAGGAGAGGAGAGAGGATACACTTTTTTGGCTCTCAGCACGGCCCAGGGGTAATTTCCTCTCCACATGAGAAATGCATGCTGGGATATGGAATCACCTCCAAGGGAGGGTAATGATGCATCGCCAGAACCTTGGCCCTGAGGAGCTGTGTGTGTGTGTGTGTTGTGTTTTGTGTGTGTGTGTTTGTGACTTGGCCATCTTTCCTGCCTGTTTGAAGTAAGTTGCCCGTTGTGGTAATTTGTTTCTCTGAGTGGTCGCTCTCTGTGAGTTTGTGTGTGTGTGAGTGCCCTTGCATGCGTGTGTGTCTGCATGTGTCTGTATGTGTGTGTGTGTGTGTGTATTTGCTGTGACCTTGGTGATAAGGAGCCATTCTTCTAGACATCTTCTCTGTTATGATGATGATGCTATAGTTTACCAGGAGGCCTAGGTCTGGACTATCCCTGGAGAGAGGACAGAGTCTGGAGGAGGGTCAGGGGACTGGAGCCATGCTAGCCACATGTTAGTCACATACCGTAAAACTTCAATTAAAAGCAGAGTCTGAAATATCCTCCTGTCCCTTTTAATAGCCGGACATCGGCACACATTTCAGCAAATAAACACCTGTTTCAAATAAATGCCTGATCTAAATGAATTGTTTACGAGGTTACCATGGACACATCTCTGAAGCATGAAATCGGGGGTGTATGATAGTCAGCCTATTCTTTGCAAGTCTGATCTGCAATGGATTTGTTATTATAATGTTTATACTGGTCATACTGGTCACGATAAACAGTGTGGCAGTCTTCTCAACATTTTATTGAGCAAAAGCTGTGTGCAGTAAGTAAATAGACGCCTGGCTCAAATAGAAGCCTGTTTCTAATAAGCGGCTGTTGTGTTCAGTGATTGAAGCAAATAAACACCCAGGCTATTAATTGAAGTTTTACAGTAGTCGTAGCAAATATGCTTTTTTGAAGAGATGATGGGTGATGACAGTGATACTTGTGATGATTGTTGTGAATTTGTTGATGATGCTGAAGATGCTGATGATGATGATGATTAGTTGAGCAGTTTGATTGACACAAATGACTGATGATGATGTCACCATTGTTGCTTTCTGTAACCTAACAGCTGAACAGAAGTAATGAGTGAAACCCTTGACTGCAGCATGATCACTGTGGAGTGTTTAGTTTTGGTAATCATCAGTTGAAAAGGGGGAGAGGGAAAGGGGAGGGATAGAGGAGAGAGAGAGGGGAGGGATAGAGGAGAGAGAGAGAGGGGAGGAATAGAGGAGAGAGAGAGGGGAGGGATAGAGGAGAGAGAGAGGGGAGGGATAGAGGAGAGAGAGAGGGGAGGGATAGAAGAGAGAGAGAGGGGAGGGATAGAGGAGAGAGAGGGGAGGGATAGAGGAGAGAGAGAGGGAGGAAATGGAGGAAGGCACAATTTGACAGAGACAAAACACCAGACATGAACAGAACAAGGACATAATTGTTGCTTTCATTGTTGAAAGGTGCTCTCTCTCTCTCTCTCTCTCTCTCGTGAAGCAGTGTCAGTAGATGAAGCTGTCAGTATGTGTGTGTGCATCATGTCACTGTTGTTTACTGTAATTACTGCCTCTGGTAGCTCTTCCATTAACATCCATCACACACTCACCTAATAGAAATAGTCACATACACTGGATAGGTGCAGTGAAATGTGTTGTTTTACAGGGTCGTAGTAGTACGGCGCCCCTGGAGCAAATTACATCGACTGATTTTTCACCTTGTCGGCTCTGGTATGCGAACCAGCGACCTTTCAGTTACTGGCCCAAAGCTCTAACTGCTAGGCTACCTGCCACCCAAACGCACACATGCACACACACACCCCACAACACCTAATCTATAGCTCGATGAGGTATCGGGTACTCAAGGTTAATATATGAATGTGTATGTGTCAGCTACTTCACACACCCTCTCCTGACATTGCCACTGCCACACATACACACAGGCACAAACACGCGCACGCACACACACACACACTCTCCGCCACTTCACACATCCTATTGTGACATTGCCGTCGTATTAAGGGGGATTATTTGAAAATGTCAGCTAGGCAGAATCCTATCTCCATGTGTCTCCTCTTTTCCTCTCTTCTCTTGGATTAAAGGAAAATGTGCACCTGTCATGTTTAAGGAAAGTTCTATATTACATTAAAAGTACTATATTGCATAGGCAGCAGACGGTAAGGTCAGAGAGTTGTATATCTTGTATGAAGTTTGTCTTGTTTTATCACCTTAATACTTAAACCCAGTCTTTCATGAGAAGTACAGATTAGTTGAATATCTTGTATGCCGATGTCATGCAAAAGTTGAGCACAGTCGTGCAGACGTTAAGGTCAGTGAGTATGATATCTTGTTTCAGCAAAGTCCTCTTGCATGCGCTCCATCATACATTAATAAAGACCTTTTCTCAGTATCTGGTTTGATGCTCTCATTTTAAAGCTGAGCCCAGACTTGCATAAAGACGTTAATGTCAGTGAGTTGTATATCTGGTATGTGAGAGAGGGAATGAGGATCTTGACCTTTGGAAGAACATTATGGAGCGACTCAAGTGTTCAGTGTCTCTTATTAGATGAGGCAGCCATCGATCTGGAATATTCTGGAAGAGTTGAATAAAGAATAAATAAGTATGTCTAACTTTTGAGATGCTCTCTATATCTCTTCCTCCATCTCTTCCTCCATCACACCCGCCATCTCTCTCTCTCAATATAATGTAATCTCTTCAACTCTCCCTCCTGCTCTTCTTCCGTCTCTCTCTCGCAATCATTCCTTCATTGAGAGGCAACAGGAAACGGTGATGATTGTCGAAGACGAGAGCATTCATCCAAAACTTAGAGTGGAAGTGTTTTCTCTCTCTCTCTCTCTCTCTCTCTCTCTCTCTCTCTCTCTCTCTCTCTCTCTCTCTCTCTCTCTCTCTCTCTCTCTCTCTCTCTCTCTCTCTCTCTCTCTCTCTCTCTCTCTCTCTCTCTCTCTCTCTCTCTCTCTCTCTCTCCTCTCTCTCTCTCTCTCTTTTTGCTTTTCTTCTTCTTCTCCCTGTGTGTGGCCCCAGAGGCTTCGAGCTTATTCATCATCCTAATGATGTGATACTGTGTGTTTGTGTGTGTAAAATCATCAAAAGCTCTCTTTATCAGCTAGATGAAGCGTTTGCTGGAAGGAGGGAGGTAAAAGGAGGGATGGATGGATGTAGGTAAAAGGAGGGATGGAAGGAGGGAGGTAAAAGGAGGGATGGAAGGAGGGAGGTAAAAGAAGGGAGGTAAAAGGAGGGATGGAAGAAGGGGAGAAAAAGAGAAATGGGAAGGAGGGAGGTAAAAGGAGGGATGGATGGAAGGAAGGAGTGAGTGAGTGAAGGAGGGATGGATGGAAGGAGGGAGGTAAAAGGAGGGATGGAAGGAGGGAGGGAATGCCCTTTTGTTTTCTTACTCATCTCCCCATGATGGCATTGTGTGTGTGTGTGTGTGTGCATACGTGTGCGCGTGTGTGTGATTGTATGACCTCACCCCTCATCTCTGGTCCTGTCGAGGGACAGATCTATAATGTGTTTGTCCTGTCCTGTATGGCCTGCCAGTGAAGTGTTACATTATGTCCTCACACCTTATAATAACACTAACAGATGCTTTATCTTACACACTGTGAAGAGTGTTATATTATCTCTATTATACAGTTCAACAGATACAGCCAAGGTCTAGTCACTCTCAACACCTTAGAAAAATACATTAACACAGAAACACACACATACAAGACGTCAGTAATGTTTTCAATACTCTCACCGATTGCGTAACCACCATTACGCAACAAGCCAAACTTATAAGAATTGAGACGTCAGTCATCATAGTAGCATTCCCTCCACCCCTTCTCTCTACCTCCTACTTATCTCAATAGTTCCCTCTCCCTCTCTCTCTTTCTTCCTCTCCTTCTCCTTCTCTCTCTTTATCTTTCTCTCTCTTCTTCTTGCTGTCTCTTTTTCTCATTCTCTCTCCCCCTTTCTCTCTCCTCCTTTCTTTCTGAAGTGGCTGGCTGGGTTTAGCCTTGGTTAATCCTTCTGAAGTTTGTGTGAGTGCAGGCAGGTGTAGCGGTGCATGACACACACACACACACACACACACACACACACACACACACACACACACACACAGACACACACACACACACACACACACACACACACACACACACACACAGACACACACACACACACACACACACACACACAGACACACACACACACACACACACACACACACACACAGACACACACACACACACACACACACACACACACACACACACACACACACACACACAGCAGTAGCTATATGAATGCAGAGCACTCTGCTCTGTATGACTCAGAGAATTAAACCCTCAGTTATATTACAGCTTCTGACTGCTAAAATCTAGACACACACACCTGCACACACAATGCTCATATAAATATGAATTAATATAATATTAACATTGTAGGTGGTTTTTTACTTGAGATGGTCAATAGTGGTAAAAGGAAAACTTTTTTTTAGCTTTTTCACCTTATTTGTATGCGTGCATGAATACCTGTTTTTCCATTGTTGAGGTGTGTGCTGTTGTTAGCTAGCAGCTTCCTTCACAGTAATAAGTATTATTGCCTCTGTGGGCTTGTCTGAAGAGAATACCAGGCAGGTGCACATGCTAATCATAGTCTTATTAGTTTGGTTTTAGCAGTAGAGGATCTCATTTTCTCTCCACCCACACACACACAAACACATACTTACAGGAAACACTTGAGTAAATGAGGGATGCAAAGTATATTGAAAGCAAATGTTTCCAAACAGGTGTGGTTCCTGAGTTAATAAAGCAATAACATCCCATCATGCTTAGGGTCATGTATAAAATGCCCAGTTGCTACCATGGCTAGAAGAAGATATCTCAGTGACTTTGAAAGAGGGGTCTCAAAGAAGCGTAGGGGGTTTTATGGGTACGTGTGTGTGTGTCACCAGTTCTCAATCCAATTGAACACTTACGAGAGATTGTGGTGCGACGCCCTATTAAGACACTTTATGTTGGTGTTTCCTTTATATTGGCAGTTACTGTACCTGTACAAACACGCACAAACAAACTCACACGCACGTAACCACTCCCATTACAGCCTCTCTCTGCTACCCTAGGAAATCTCTCTGCTACCCTAGGACCTCTCTCTGCTACCCTAGGACCTCTCTCTGCTACCCTAGGACCTCTCCATGCTACCCTAGGATCTCTCTCTGCTACCCTAGGACCTCTCTCTGCTACCCTAGGACCTCTCTCTGCTACCCTAGTATCTCTCTCTGCTACCCTAGGATCTCTATCTGCTCCTCTCTCTGCTACCCTAGGACCTCTCTCTGCTACCCTAGGACCTCTCTCTGCTACCCTAGGATCTCTATCTGCTCCTCTCTCTGCTACCCTAGGACCTCTCTCTGCTACCCTAGGATCTCTCCATGCTACCCTAGGACCTCTCTCTGCTACCCTAGGACCTCTCTCTGCTACCCTAGGATCTCTATCTGCTCCTCTCTCTGCTACCCTAGGACCTCTCTCTGCTACCCTAGGATCTCTCCATGCTACCCTAGGACCTCTCTTTGCTACCCTAGGACCTCTCTCTGCTACCCTAGGACCTCTCTCTGCTACCCTAGGACCTCTCCATGCTACCCTAGGATCTCTCTCTGCTAGCCTAGGATCTCTCTCTGCTCCTCTCTCTGCTACCCTAGGACCTCTCTCTGCTACCCTAGGACCTCTCCATGCTACCCTAGGACCTCTCTCTGCTACCCTAGGACCTCTCTCTGCTACCCTTGGACCGCTCTCTGCTACCCTAGGACCGCTCTCTGCTACCCTAGGACCTCTCTCTGCTACCCTAGGACCTCTCTCTGCTACCCTAGGACCTCTCTCTGCTACCCTTGGACCGCTCTCTGCTACCCTAGGACCTCTCTCTGCTACCCTAGTACCTCTCTCTGCTACCCTAGTACCTCTCTCTGCTACCCTAGTACCTCTCTCTGCTACCCTAGTACCTCTCTCTGCTACCCTAGTACCTCTCTCTGCTACCCTAGTACCTCTCTCTGCTACCCTAGTACCTCTCTCTGCTACCCTAGTACCTCTCTCTGCTACCCTAGTACCTCTCTCTGCTACCCTAGTACCTCTCTCTGCTACCCAAGGACCTCTCTCTGCTACCCAAGGACCTCTCTCTGCTACCCAAGGACCTCTCTCTGCTACCCTAGTATCTCTCTCTGCTACCCTAGGACCTCTCTCTGCTCCTCTCTCTGCTACCCTAGGACCTCTCTTCTCCTTATTGAACTCTATGGAGAGGTGACAATGTGTGAGTTGTGGGTCACGAGCTGATAGAAAAGATGACAGAGAGAGAGCACCAGCGCATGCTATAACCAGAGAGTGTATGTGTGTATTTTTTCCCTTTCTGCCCCTAATTGTGTGTATAGTGCTCCAACACTTCTGATGTTAAGAAGCCTCTTCCTTCTCTCCCTTGAGGGCTCAATAAGAATATACCCCTCCACCCATCCCCTATCTCTCTATCTCTTTCTTTCATCCTACTAGCCATCTCTCCATTAGCAAGCCCTTACTCTGTTAGAGAGCTGTGAGAGTAGTGTGCTTGTTGTCGCTGCCTGTCCGTCCATCTGTCCACTTGTTCTCTGCTTTAGGTTTTAGTGGATGGAGTTAGTGTTTTGGTGTCCTTTGTAATCCTCTGTCCTCTGAGAGAGAATGCACTTAGACAGAGAGAACAAGAGAGGGGTAAAAAGGGAGAGAGGTAGGGAGAACTAGAGAGAAAGAGAGAAACAGAAGAGAGAGAAATAGACAGAGAGGGGGGAGAGAAACAGAGAAGGAGAGAAACCAAGAGAGAGAAACAGAGAGATAGAGAATCAGAGAGAAATTCAATTCTGGCAACATCAGAACAGAAGTGAAATTTATTGGGACCTTGTCCATAGAATTTACTAGGCTACTGTGAACTCCCTTTGCACTTTGTGTGTGTGTGTGTGTGTGTGTGTGTGTTTGTGTGTTTGTGTGTGTGTGTGTGTGTGTGTGTGTGTGTGTGTGTGTGTGTGTGTGTGTGTGTGTGTGTGTGTGTGTGTGTGTCACCCCTCATCTGTTTCAACGTAATTTGTCAACATATTGTGACGTGGATCTATGTGGTAAATACATTGGATTTGAAAAAAGTACATGTAAACTGTTGTTTTGAGGGTGACATTTTTAAAACAGGATTATGTCATCATTGGAACACATTTTCAACATAGACAAACCTTGTATAAAATATGTTGAATTTGTACCTTTGAAACAATGTCTGATATTCAACGTTATATTTACTATCAGAAGAAAAAGAACTATAGGCTGGGCAGCACCTCTTACTGGAGAGTTTATCTATCTGCAGTTAGTCATTTGGTCTCCCATCCAGGGTTTTAAGTAAGGCCAGCCCTGCTTAGCTTTGTTATTTGTCACTGACAGTGACTACTACCAATGTGCTATCTTGAGAAAGATTATTGAGAGATCTCTTAATAACTAAATATATTCACTGTTTCTATCGAAGTAATTCCAAAGGGTAGGTTTAACAGAGCAAATTAAGTGTAACTGTCACGACTTCCTCCGAAGCTGCCTCCTCTCCTGGTTCGGGCAGGCTTCGGCGTTCATCGTCACCGGCCTTCTAGCCACTGCCGCTCCTCATCTCATCATTCCATTTGTTTTGTTTGTTTTTTTGTTGTTGTTTTTTTACCTTTATTTAACCAGGTAAGCCAGTTGAGAACAAGTTCTCATTTACAACTGCGACCTGGCCAAGATAAAGCAAAGCAGTGCGATAAAAACAACAACAACACAGAGTTACATATGGAATAAACAAAACGTACAGTCAATAACACAATAGAAAATCTATATACAGTGTGTGCAAATGTAGTAAGTTATGGAGGTATGGCAATAAATAGGCCATAGTGCAAAATAATTACAATTTAGTATTAACACTGGAGTGATCGATGTGCAGAAGATGATGTGCAAATAGAGATACTGGGGTGCAAATGAGCAAAATAAATAACACTGTAAATAACAATATGGGGATGAGGTAGTTGGGTGGGCTAATTACAGATGGGCTGTGTACAGGTGCAGTGATCAGTAAGCTGCTCTAACAACTGATGCTTAAAGTTAGTGAGGGAGATAAGAGTCTCCAGCTTCAGAGATTTTTGCAGTTCGTTCCAGTCATTTGCAGCAGAGAACTGGAAGGAATGGCGGCCAAAGGAGGTGTTGGCTTTGGGGATGACCAGTGAGATATACCTGCTGGAACGCATACTACGGGTGGGTGTTGCTATGGTGACCAATGATCTAAGATAAGGCGGGGATTTGCCTAGAAGTGATTTATAGATGACCTGGAGCCAGTGGGTTTGGCGACGAATATGTAGTGAGGGCCAGCCAACGAGAGCGTACAGGTCACAATGGTGGGTAGTATATGGGTTTTGGTGACAAAACAGATGGCACTGTGATAGACTACATCCAATTTGCTGAGTAGAGTGTTGGAAGCTATTTTGTAAATGACATCGCCAAAGTCAAGGATCGGTAGGATAGTCAGTTTTACGAGGGCATGTTTAGCAGCATGAGTGAAGGAGGCTTTGTTGCGAAATAGGAAGCCGATTCTAGATTTAACTTTGGATTGGAGATGCTTAATGTGAGTCTGGAAGGAGAGTTTACGGTCTAACCAGACACCTAGGTATTTGTAGTATTCTAAGTCAGACCCGATGAGAGTAGTGATTCTAGTCGGGCCGGCGGGTGCAAGCAGCGTTCGATTGAAGAGCATGCATTTAGTTTTACTAGCTTTTAAGAGCAGTTGGAGGCTACGGAAGGAGTGTTGTATGGCATTGAAGCTCATTTGGAGGTTTGTTAACACAGTGTCCAATGAAGGGCCAGATGTATACAAAATGGTGTCGTCTGCGTAGAGGTGGATCTGAGAGTCACCAGCAGCAAGAGCGATATCATTCATATACACAGAGAATAGAGTCGGCCCGATAATTGAACCCTGTAGCACCCCCATAGAGACTGCCAGAGGTCCAGACAACAGGCCCTCCGATTTGACACATTGAACTCTATCTGAGAAGTAGTTGGTGAACCAGGCGAGGCAGTCATTTGAGAAACCAAGGCTATTTAGTCTGCCAATAAGAATGCGGTGATTGACAGAGTCAAAAGCCTTGGCCAGGTCGATGAAGACGGCTGCACAGTACTGTCTTTTATCGATCACGGTTATTATATCGTTTAGGACCTTGAGCGTGGCTCAGGTGCACCCATGACCAGCTCGGAAACCAGATTGCATAGCGGAGAAGGTACGGTGGGATTCGAAATGGTCGGTGATCTGTTTGTTAACTTGGCTTTCAAATACTTTCGAAAGGCAAGGCAGGATGGATATAGGTCTGTAACAGTGTGGATCTAGAGTGTCACCCCCTTTGAAGAGGGGGATGACCGCGGCAGCTTTCCAATCTCTGGGGATCTCAGACGATACGAAAGAGAGGTTGAACAGGCTAGTAATAGGGGTTGCGACAATTTCGGTGGCTAATTTTAGAAAGAAAGGGTCCAGATTGTCTAGCCCATCTGATTTGTAGGGGTCCAGATTTAGCAGCTCTTTCAGGACATCAGCTATCTGAATTTGGGTGAAGGAGAAGCGGGGGGGGGCATGGGCAAGTTGCAGCGGAGGGTGCAGAGCTGGTGGCCGGGGTAGGGGTAACCAGGTGGAAAGCATGGCCAGCCGTAGGAAAATGCTTATTGAAATCTCGATTATCGTAGATTTATCGGTGGTGACAGTGTTTCCTAGCCTGAGTGCAGTGGGTAGCTGGGAGGAAGTGCTCTTATTCTCCATGGACTTTACAGTGTCCCAAAACCTTTGGAGTTCTGTTTTCTGTTTGAAAAAGCTAGCCTTTGCTTTCCTAACTGCTTGTGTATATTGGTTCCTGACTTCCCTGAAAAGTTGCATATCATGGGGGCTGTTCGATGCTAATGCAGTACTCCACCGGATGTTTTTGTGCTGGTCAAGGGCAGTTAAGTCTGGGGTGAACCAGGGGCTATATCTGTTCTTAGTTCTGAATTTTTTGAATGGGGCATGCTTATTTAAGATGGAGAGGAAATAACTTTTGAAGAACATCTAGGCATCCTCTACTGACGGAATGAGGTCAATATCCATCCAGGATACCCGGGCCAGGTCAATTAGAAAGGCCTGCTCGCCGAAGTGTTTTAGGGAGCGTTTGACAGTGATGAGGGGTGGTCGTTTGACCGCGGACCCATTACGGATGCAGGCAATGAGGCAGTGATCGCTGAGATCCTGGTTGAAGACAGCGGAGGTGTATTTAGAGGGCAAATTAGTCAGGATGATATCTATGAGGGTGCCCATGTTTACGGATTTAGGGTTGTACCTGGTAGGTTCCTTGATGATTTGTGTGAGATTGAGGGCATCTAGTTTAGATGCCGGGGTAGGATGGCCAGGGTGTTAAGCATATCCCAGTTTAGGTCACCAAGCAGTACGAACTCTGAGGATAGATGGGGTCAAGTAATTCACATATGGTGTCCAGGGCACAACTGGGGGCTGAGGGGGGTCTGTAGCAAGCGGCAACAGTGAGAGACTTATTTCTGGAAAGGTGGATTTTTAGAAGTAGAATCTCAAACTGTTTGGGCACAGACCTGGATAGTATGATAGAGCTCTACAGTAGATTGCAACTCTGCCCCCTTTGGCAGTTCTATCTAGACAGAAAATGTTGTATTTCGGAATGGAAATTTCTGAATTTTTGGTGGCCTTCCTAAGCTAAGATTCAGACACTGCTAGAACATCAGGGTTGGCAGAGTGTGCTAACTCAGGGAATAACTCAAACTTGGGGAGGAGACTTCTGATGTTAACATGCAAGAAACCAAGGCTTTTACAGTTACAGAAGTCAACAAATGATAGCGCCTGGGGGTAGTAGTGATACTGGGGGCTACAGGGCCTGGGTTAACCTCTACATCACCAGAGGAACAGAGATGGAATAGAATAAGGATACGGCTAAAGGCTTTAAGAACTGGTCTTCTAGTGCGTTGGGTACAGAGAAGAGGGGCAGATTTCCAGGCGTTGTAGAATTGATTCAGGGCATTATGCACAGACAAGGATATGGAAGGATATGAGTACAATGGAGGTACACCTAAGCATTGGGTAACTATGAAAGAGATAGCATCACTGGAGGTACCGATTGAGCCGGTCTCCGCGTGTATGGGGGGTGGGACAAAGGAGCTCTCTGAGGCTGGTTGAGCTGAACTTGGGGTTCTACAGTGAAATTGTATAATAAGAACTCACCCAAACAGCAAATGGCTAGGCATATTGACATGGGAGAGAGGCATAACGCAATCACAGGTGTTATTCGAGAGGGCTAAGACAACAACTGGTAATGGCGACGAAAGTTTGGGCTGAGGCTAAACAGATAAACAGGATTGGGTACCGTGTAAAGGAACAGTCCAGCAGGCATTAGCATTAGTTTATTACACACACCTGGTTCATATCCCCTCATCAGTACCTGTATAAGTGTTCCCTCTGCACCCTTGTCTTTGCGTGTGATTGTTTATTGTGAGGAGAATGAAGCTCGGTTGAGCTCCTTGTATTTTGTATTATAATAATAATAATAATAATATGCCATTTAGCAGACGCTTTTATCCAAAGCGACTTACAGTCATGCGTGCATAAAAAAAAAAAAAGTGTGTTTTTTGTGTTTTTTTTGTGTGTGTTTTTTTTTGTTTGTTTTTTGTGTATTGCCGGGTTATTTTCCCAGTGTGCCTTGTTGGTTCCAGTGCGCCTGTTTTGCGCAATGGACTGTTTTGACGCATTACTGCGTAACTCTGTATTCCGGAATAAATCCTGTTATTCTGTGAATTACCCTCCTGCGCCTGACTCCTTACATTTACATTTACGTCATTTAGCAGACGCTCTTATCCAGAGCGACTTACAAATTGGTGCATTCACCTTATAGCCAGTGGGATAACCACTTTACAATATGTTTATTTTTTTCTTTCTTTGGGGTGGGGTAAGGGGGGGTAGAAGGATTACTTTATCCTATCCCAGGTATTCCTTAAAGAGGTGGGGTTTCAAGTGTCTCCGGAAGGTGGTGAGTGACTCCGCTGTCCTGGCGTCGTGAGGGAGCTTGTTCCACCATTGGGGTGCCAGGGCAGCGAGCAGTTTTGACTGGGCTGAGCGGGAACTGTGCTTCCACAGAGGAAGGGGGGCCAGCAGGCCAGAGGTGGATGAACGCAATGCCCTCGTTTGGGTGTAGGGACTGATGAGAGCCTGAAGGTAAGGAGGTGCCGTTCCCCTCACAGCTCCGTAGGCAAGCACCATGGTCTTGTAGCAGATGCGAGCTTCAACTGGAAGCCAGTGGAGTGTGCAGAGGAGCAGGGTGACGTGAGAGAACTTGGGAAGGTTGAACACCAGACGGGCTGCGGCATTCTGGATGAGTTGTAGGGGTTTAATGGCACAGGTAGGGAGCCCAGCCAACAGCGAGTTGCAGTAAATCACACATCACAGTAACCATACGTTATAAGTCATATATCATCAATTATACTATTTAGGCCTATATATAATTAGCAAAGTCATCAACAGCTATTGTTTCAATTCAACCCAGGGTTCAACTAAAAATAGACAATACATATAGGCCAAGGGTTTCAAGCTTTGGTTGATTTCAAATGTAATCTTCAAGTTAATCATTAATATGTTGGATTCATGTCTCAATCTCATCCAAAAATCATAATCAAAGAATATGACCAAATCAAATCCAACTGCGTTTAAAGTTTGATTCGATTTAGTGCAATTCGTAAATTAGATTTTTAGTTGAGATGGAGACGTGAATCCATCATATCAATATCTGCTTCAAATGTAGATATTTGGTTGCGTTGTCAACCAAACACAATTCAATATTACTTTTGTAATAAAGTTAATAGCCTAAAGTTAAGGATATCTTACAAACTAATGTAACTGGCACACCCTGATCTGTTTCACCTGTCTTTGTGCTTGTCTCCACCCCTCACCAGGTGTCTCCCATCTCCCCTCATTATCCCTTGTGTATTTATACCTGCGTTTTCTGCTTGTCTGTTGCCAGTTCATCTTGTCCCGTCAAGTCCTACCAGCGTGTTCCTATGCTCTAGTTTGTTTTTCTTAGTCTTTTCCCAGTTCTGACCTTTCTGCCTGTCCTGTCCTGATCCTGCCCGCCGTGCTGTACCTGCCTGACTCTGATTTTGATTACGACCCTTGCCTGTCTTGACCTACCGATTGCCTGCCGTCCTGTACCTGCCTGACTCTGATTTGGATTACGACCCTTTGACTGCCTTGACTTACCTTTTGTCTGCCCCTTGAACCGGATGTTTGTCCCGGACTCTGCCCGTGCTCCTGTTCTGGAATGGACACATTCCTCGGACCTTGGCTTTCGTCCGACATCGTTTTTGGTGGCCCACCATGGTTCCTGACGTCTCTGCGTTCGTTGCCGCCTGTACTGTGTGTGCGCAGAACAAGACTCCGTGGCAAGCTCCGGCTGGCCTCCTTCAACCACTCCCTGTCCCTCACCGCCCCTGGTCCCATATATCCTTGGACTTCGTCACGGGCCTCCCTCCGTCTGATGGAAACACCACCATCCTTACAGTGGTGGACAGGTTTTCCAAAGCCACCTATTTTATTCCCCTTCCTAAGTTGCCCTCAGCTAAGGAGACGGCCCAGCTCATGGTGCAGTACGTCTTCTGGATCCATGGACTGCCGGTCGACATGGTCTCCGATCGCGATCCTCAGTTCTTGTCCCGGTTCTGGAAGGCGTTCTGCACCCTCATTGGGTCGTTGGCCAGTCTGTCCTCTGGTTTTCATCCCCAGTCTAATGGCCAATCGGAGCAAACAAATCAGGACCTGGAGACAACTCTTCGCTGCCTCGTCTCCACCAATCCCACCACCTGGAGCCAGCAACACGTGTCGGTGGAATATGCCGGCAACACCCTTTCCTGTTCTACTACAGGTCTCTCGCCTTTTGAGTGTTCCCTGGGATATCAGCCCCCTCACTTCCCGGAGCAAGAGGAAGAGGTCAGCATATCTTCTGCCCAGATGTTCGTCCGTCGCAGTACCTGGAAGAAAGCCCGGGCTGCTCTTCTCAAGACCACCTCCAGGTATCGACGACAGGTGGACCGCCACCGGACCCCTGCTTCCCGCTACCGTCTTGGGCAGAGGGTATGGCTGTCCACTTGGGATCTGCCCCTCCGGGTGCAGTCCCGCAAACATTCCATCCGTTTTATTTCCCCATCTCTAAGGTCCTTAGCCCCTGCTATTCACCTTCTGTTACCTCGCACTCTCCATATACATCCCACTTTTCATGTGTCTAGGATTAAACCTGTGTCTCACAGCCCTTTGTCTCCTGTTTCCAGGCCCACCCCTCTCCCCTGTCTCATCGACGGCCAACCGGCTTACACGGTGAGGCACCTCCTGAAGGTTCGACCGCGGGGCAGGGGATTCCAGTACCTGGTTGACTGGGAGGGTTATGGCCCAGAGGAGAGGTGCTGGGTCCCCGCTAGGGACATCCTGGACCCAGCCCTCATCGCTGACTTCCATCGACGGCACCCCGGTCAACCAGGTATGCGCCCAGGTAGGATGCCAGGTGGCGTCCCTAGACGGGGGAGTGTACTGTCACACCCTGATCTGTTTCACCCATCTCCCCCCATTATCCCCTGTGTATTTATACCTGTGTTTTCTGTTTGTCTGTTTCCAGTTCGTCTTGTCCTACCAGCGTGTTCCTGTGTTTCTTGTGCTCTAGTTTGTTTTTCTTAGTCTTCCCAGTTCTGACCTGCCTGTCCTGATCCTGCCCGCCGTCCTGTACCTGCCTGACTCTGATTTTGATTATGACCATTTGCTTCCCTTGACTTACCGATTGCCTGCCCCTTGAACTATAATAAACTCTGAGAATCGTACTATCTGCCTCCTGTGTCTGCATCTGGGTCTTAGCCTGAGCCGTGATAGTAACAGTATTTATTCAACCTTAGAATTAGTAACACATCCATGACCACATTTCGTAACTATACAGTGCATTCAGACTAGTCTCCCAGTCCCTGCTGCTGAAAAACATCCCTACAGGATGATGCTGCCACCACCATGCTTCACCGTAGGGATGGTGCCAGGTTTCCTCCAGACTTGACGCTTGGCATAGTTCAATCTTGGTTTCATCAGACCAGAGAATCTTGTTTCTCATGGTCTGAGAGTCCTTTGGGTGCCTTTTACTGAGGAAGGGTTTCCGTCTGGCCACTCTACGATAAAGGCCTGATTGGTGGAGTGCTGCAGAGATGGTTGTCCTTCTGGAATGTTCTCCCATCTCCACAGAGGAACTCTGGAGCTCTGTCAGAGTGACCATTGGGTTCTTGGTCACCTTGCTGACCAAGGCCCTTCTCCCCCGATTGCCCAGTTTGGCTGGGCGGCCAGCTCTAGGAAGAGTTTTGGCGGTTCCAAACTTCTTCCATTTAAGAATGATGGAGGCCACTGTGTTCTTGGGACCTTGAATGCTGCAGAAATGTTTTGGTAACCTTCCCCAGATCTGTGCCTCAACACAATCCTATCTCGGAGCTCTATGGACAATTCCTTCAACCTCATGGCTATATAGACAGGTGTGTGCCTTTCTAAATCATGTCCAATCAATTGAATTTACCACAGGTGGACTCCAATCAAGTTGTAGAAACATCTCAAGGATGATCAACGGAAACAGGATGCACCTGAGCTCATTTTCGAGTCTCATAGCAAAGTGTCTGAATACTTATGTAAATAAGTTATTTCTGGTCGTTATTCGTAATAAATTAGCAACAATTTCTACAAACCTGTTTTCACTTTGTCATTATGGGGTATTGTGTGTAGATTAATGTGGATTATATATTTTTTAATCCATTTTAGAATAAGGCTGTAACGTAGCAAAATGTGGGAAAAGTCAAGGGGTCTGAATACTTTCCGAATGCATTGTAATTTTTTGTAACTATAAATGTATTCTTATATAATCATAGAAAGCATGCATGTTCAAGATAGCATGCAAAGGTTGCAGGTCTGTGGAGATCTTCACAATTACTGTAATAATCTGTGCAGAATCTTGAACAGCACTGATCACTTGCACTTTGTACTTTTAATGTAATCTCAATTGCAATCCAGGTTGGTGGGTGGGCCTACATATGTTTTTGGGAAAGCTAACTTCCTGCAAGCAATTTTACAAATTGTTTGAAAAATGTGCAGTTTTATAGCTAATCTCATGCTATTGTACACATTTTGCCATGAGGCTGAGAGAAAATGTAGCATTTTTAAAGCGAATTAAAGCTCAAATATAGGTGTGTTGACTGTGATAAAGGCACTGGATTATTTCTTGTTTGCTAAATGAACAAATGAAATAGGCAGTGGCATGATGCATATAACCATAGAAGCACAGTGACATATGCCTCAATGCAGTCATATTTGTGTTTTATTGGGGGTACGGCTTTCAGGTAGTTATTTTTGGCAACCCATCCCGTGAGACTGAATGTCATTCCAGTTAATCTGTTCTGTTATATTTCATCAACTTTGACTAACCCAGTGCACTGCTTGCTATGAATTTTATCTGATGGTGTTTGCATGTTTAGGTAAAAAGACAAATAATGTCCCGTTTGGAACACTGACAAGTAAGAGCATAATTGTTGTTGTTTTTTAATTTATGTTTTTTGCTCAATCTGATTGGGTGGCCACCCATGCCTACACCCTTGGATAAGACATTAAGTTGTTGTAAAATACAAAATATCTGACATTGTATTCCTATTGGAATTTGGTTGCGCTTTTAGATGATTGAAAGTATAGTAATAACATATTAAGAATTCAACAAACTTCTAGCTGTCTTTTTGAGTGGGTGAATAAAAGTTGAAATCACATTGATCAACGTCTCAACCAAATATTACCCATATTTTCACGTTGAAATGTGCCCATTGGGAAGGCATACGCACTTGCCTGATCACTAGAAATAGACTACGATTTCGGACGTTATAAATAGTCCTGAGAATGTCGATATATGCCTTCCTCTGAGCCTACAAAAAAAAAAATTTAAAAAATTCCCTGCACTGGGCGCGAACTCGTGATGGCCTAATGGTCAGAGCCGGAGCATGTTGCTTAGACCACTGCGCTACCGCAGTTCACAATGCTTTACCAAGCCTTGAGAATACTTGATGAAAGTTGATGGAAACAGCTCATGTTTTTAATTATTTAGTTTTAAGCCTTCCCCAAACCATAGCCCTAACCTTAACCACTCAGAATTAATACCTAAACTTAACCCTTTGAGTTGTTTCTGTTTCAACCCTGTGACCACACGGAATGAACCCTGTAACCACGCATAATTAATGCTAGGCTGGACAATAGAACGAGTCAAAATTCACCCAAGGCTGAAAAACGGCAATAGAACGTTGGCTAAGAAGGAACACTAGCGCGAGCCCATAGCAAATAAATTGAATTGAACGTTCGCAGAGCCTATTTTGACTGGATTTATGCTTAGAATTCCATTTCGCCTAAATGGCACCAAAAAATGTATACCTTTTCATTTTAGTCATTTAGCAGACGCTCTTATCCAGAGCGACTTACAGTTAGTGAGTGCATACATTTTTCATACTGGCCCCCCGTGGGAATCGAACCCACAACCCTGGCGTTGCAAGCGCCATGCTCTACCAACTGAGCTACAGGAGGCCCCACTATAATCTGTTCTTAGGACGAAACTGAAAAAGAACAACTTGTGTAGAAAGTAAACATCCACACCTCGATGGTGTCAACTGTGCTTATGTCTGCATAACGAGGAAGTAGGGAAAAAATTGCAACTTCGGACTATTTCTGGACTAGCGATCGATGACAACGGAGTACGCTGCCCAGCCTTACATAATTAGAAAGAGGAGATTGTCATGATTAAAACGGTGTCCTACTTGAAAAAATCAAAATATACACATTGCGAGATATTTGGCTAAATATACCAGCATGCCTCTCCATAGGAAAACAATGGGGGGAGCTCTGTGTTCGAAGGGAAAAAAGTTTTTCGGGGCTAGCATTTGACGACAACGGAGTACGCTGCCCAGCCTTACATAATTAGAAAGAGGAGATTCTCGTGATTAAAATGGTGCCCGACTTGAAAAAATCTAAATATACACATTGCTAGATATTTGGCGAAATAGACAGACATACAGTACCTATATTTCCTCTATGGGAAACAATGGGACGACGTCAGAGTTCCATTAGTCATTTTTTGTTGTTGTTGACGTTTTAACTACCAGCAATTGGTTCAACCTGGGCAGGTTTCATTGCCAACAATAGCGAAGCAGTCATTGTGACGTAGAACAATGCGCTGGGAATAAAACATTCGGAAGGCGAGTTGGTGCCACGGTGTTCAATAGAACTAATAGGAGCTGGCAGGGTGAAAAATGCCCTAAAATATGGCCTGTTTTTTCGTGATTACTTCAGAACTACGGCAAGCAGCTGGGACATATGGTAATGTTATGAAACTGGGCTCCACGGCGGATACATTGAACTAGTTTTTATCAGAAAAAATGTCATGTGTCCAGCCTATTAATGCGTCAAAAATAGACGTTCATCGATAATATGTTGAATTTTGAAAGGAAACTATGAGATCTTGTTGAGCACACAAGCACACACACACACACTAATGTCCACCCTGACCTTATCACAATGTAATTCACACCTCAGAATGATTCTTCGTCAGTGTGATGTGTTGTGGCGTGGGGGCAACACACACACACACACAGGCACATGCATACACATACACGCTCTGTGACATCTTCATTAGTGGATTAAAGTGAGGATGCAGGGTGAGACACCCACACACACACGCCATTAGAGCAGCACATTATAAGTCACCTCCCTTGTTTGCTATTATCTCGAGACCCATAGACGTGATTGCATCTCGCCACCTAAATCACCACACACACACACACTAATCAGCAGACAAAAGACAGTGATTTAATGACATTGGCTCATCTATCCACACTGTAACCTCCCGAGTGGCACAGTGGTCTAAGGCACTGCATTGCAGTGCTAGCTGTGCCACTAGAGATCCTGGTTTGAATCCAGGCTCTGTCGTAGCCGGCCGTGACCGGGAGACCCAGCGTCGTCCAGGGTAGGGGAGGGAATGGCCGGCAGGGATGTAGCTCAGTTGGTAGAGCATGGTGTTTGCAACGCCAGGGTTGTGGGTTTGTTTCCCATGCGGGGACAGTATGAAAAAATAAATAATGTATTCACTAACTGTAAGTCGCTCTGGATAAGAGCGTCTGCTAAATTACTAAAATGTAAATGTCTGTAATCATCACTCTGCCCACACTATGATTGGCTGTTTTGGAGTGATTTGATTGGTCCAGCTGATCTCTAGAGCTTATTTAGGCTAAGAGGGACAGTATTACTTTTTTTCTACGTCTGTTTGTGTGTGTGTGTGTGTTTTATTCTCTCTCTGCCTAGCTCCGATTTCTATATCGTACCATCCACACAATTAGCAGTCACCAGAGCATGTCTTAATAATACAGAACGTTAAACATGTATGGCCCCATGCTACTTTGCATGTAACAGTGTATTACACACATACACAGACACTCACACACACACACACACACACACACACACACACAGGTGATTTGAATTTACTGACAATGTCCCTGTGTGTGGACTATGATTAGTATTCAGGTGTGTGTAGGTTAATTCAGGATCATAGTCTGATTGCAGAAACAGAGACAGAGTATGTTCACATGATCAATACAGATGAAGAGATCTGAGAGGAAAGACTGTTAACATTAGAGGAAAGACTGTTAACATTAGAGGAAAGACTGTTAACATTAGAGGAAAGACTGTTAACATTAGAGGAAAGACTGTTAACATTAGAGTAAAGACTGTTAACATTACAGGAAAGACTGCTAACATTAGAGGAAATACTGTTAACATTAGAGGAAAGACCGTTAACATTAGAGTAAAGACTGTTATAACATTAGAGGAATTAATTTTAACATTAGAGTAAAGAATGTTTACATTAGAGGAAAGACCGTTAACATTAGAGGAAAGACTGTTAACATTAGAGTAAAGACTGTTAACATTAGAGTAAAGACTTAATATTAGAGTAAAGACTGATAACATTAGAGTAAAGACTGTTAACATTAAAGTAAAGACCGTTAACATTAGAGTAAAGACTGCTAACCTTAGAGGAAAGACTGTTAACATTAGAGTAAAGTCTGTTAACATTAGAGTAAAGACTGTTAACATTAGAGTAAAGACTGTTAACATTAGAGGAAAGACTGCTAACATTATATATTATATATATTTATGTAAAGTAAAGACCGTTAACATTAGAGTAAAGACTGCTAACATTAGAGGAAAGACTGTTAACATTAGAGTAAAGTCTGTTAACATTAGAGTAAAGACTGTTAACATTAGAGGAAAGACTGTTAACATTAGAGGAAAGACTGTTAACATTAGAGGAAAGACTGTTAACATTAGAGGAAAGAATGTTAACATTAGAGGAAAGACCGTTAACATTAGCGGAAAGACTGTTAACATTAGTGGAAAGACTGTTAACATTAGAGGAAAGACTGTTAACATTAGAGTAAAGACTGTTAACATTAGAGGAAAGACTGTTAACATTAGAGGAAATACTGTTAACATTAGAGGAAAGACTGTTAACATTAGAGTAAAGACTGTTAACATTAGAGGAAAGACTGTTAACATTAGAGTAAAGACCGTTAACATTAGAGGAAAGACTGTTAACATTAGAGGAAAGACTGTTAACATTAGAGGAAAGACTGTTAACATTAGAAGAAAGGGGGGGTAGTAGAATGATTACTTTATACTATTCCAGGTATTCCTTAAAGAGGCAGGGTTTCAAGTGTCTCCGGAAGGTGGTCAGTGACTTCGCTGTCCTGGTGTCGTGGGGGAGATTGTTCCACCATTGGGGTGCCAGAGCAGCGAATAGCTTTGAATGGGCTGAGCGGGAACTGTGCTTCCATAGAGATAGGGGAGCTAGCAGGCCAGAGGTGGATGAATGTAGTGCCCTCGTTTGGGTGTAGGGTCTGATCAGAGCCTGAAGGTAAGGCGGTGCCGTTCCCCTCACAGCTCCGTAGGGAAGCACCATGGTCTTGTAGTAGATGCGAGCCTCAACTGGAAGCCAGTGGAGTGTGCGGAGGAGCGGGGTGACATGAGAGAACTTGGGAAGGTTGAACACCAGACGGGCTGCAGCGTTCTGGATAAGTTGTAGGGGTTTAATGGCACAGGCAGGGAGCCCAGCCAACAGCGAGTTGCAGTAATCCAGACGGGAGATGACAAGTGCCTGGATTAGGACCTGTGCCGCTTTCTGTGTAAGGTAGGGTCGTACTCTGCGAATGTTGTAGAGCATGAACCTGCAGGATCAGGTCACCGCTTTGACGTTAGCGGAGAACGACAGGAAGTTGTCCAGGGTCACGCCAAGGTTCTTTGCACTCTGGGAGGAGAACACAATGGAGTTGTCAACCGTGATGGCGAGATCATGGAGCGGGCAGTCCTTCCCCGGGAGGAAGAGCAGCTCCGTCTTGCCGAGGTTCAGCTTGAGGTGGTGATCCGACATCCACACTGATATGTCTGCCAGACATGCAGAGATGCGATTCGCCACCTGGTTATCAGAAGGGGGAAAGGACAAAAGTAATTGTGTGTCATCTGTGTAGCAATGATAGGAGAGACCATGTGAGGATATGACAAAGCCAAGTGACTTGGTGTATAGAGAGAATAGGAAAGGGCCTAGAACTGAGCCCTGGGGGACACCAGTGGTGAGAGCACGTGGTGCAGAGACAGATTCTCGCAACGCCACCTGGTAGGAGCAACCTGTCAGGTAGGACGCAATCAAAGAGTGAGCAGCGCTGGAGATGCCCAACTCAGAGAGGGTGGAGAGGAGGATCTGATGGTTCACAGTATCAAAGGCAGCGGATAGGTCTAGAAGGATAAGAGCAGAGGAGAGAGAGTTAGCTTTAGCAGTGCAGAGAGCCTTCGTGACACAGAGAAGAGCAGTCTCAGTTGAATGACCAGTCTTGAAACCTGACTGGTTTGGATCAAGAAGGTCATTCTGAGAGAGATAGCAGGAGAGTTGGCTAGAGACGGCACGCTCAAGAGTTTTGGAGAGAAAAGAAAGAAGGGATACTGGTCTGTAGTTGTTGACATCAGAGGGATCGAGTGTAGGTTTTTTGAGGAGGGGTGCAACTCTCGCTCTCTTGAAGACGGAAGGGACATAGCCAGCGGTCAAGGATGAGTTGATGAGCGAGGTGAGGTAAGGGAGAAGGTCTCCGGAAATGGTCTAGAGAAGAGAGGAGGGGATAGGGTCAAGCGGGCAGGTTGTTGGGCGGCCGGCTGTCACAAGTCGCAAGATTTCATCTGGAGAGAGAGGGGAGAAAGAAGTCAAAGCAAAGGGTAGGGCAGTGTGAGCAGGACCAGCTGTGTCATTTGACTTAATAAATGAGAATCGGATGTCGTCAACCTTCTTTTCAAAATGGTTGACGAAGTCATCCACAGAGAGGGAGGAGGGAGGGGAGGAGGAGGAGGATTCAGCAGGGAGGAGAAGGTGGCAAAGAGCTTCCTAGGGTTAGAGGCAGAGGCTTGAAATGTAATAATATAATAATATGCCATTTAGCAGATGCTTTTATCCAAAGGGACTTACAGACATTTTTGTGTATGGGTGGTCCCAGGGATCGAACCCACTACCCTGGCGTTACAAGCGCCATGCTCTACCAGCTGAGCTACAGAGTGGTAGAAAGTGGCTTTAGCAGTGGAAACAGAGGAAGAGAATGTAGAGAGGAGGGAGTGAAAAGATGACAGGTCCACAGGGAGTCTAGTTTTCCTCCATTTCCGCTCGGCTGCCCGGAGCCCTCTTCTGTGAGCTCGCAATGAGTCGTCAAGCCACGGAGCAGGAGGGGAGGACCGAGCCGGCCGGGAGGATAGGGGACATAGAGAGTCAAAAGATGCAGAAAGGGAGGAGAGGAGGGTTGAGGAGGCAGAATCAGGAGATCGGAGGGAGAAGGATTTAGCAGAGGGAAGAGATGATAGGATGGAAGAGGAGAGAGTAGCGGGAGAGAGAGAGCGAAGGTTGCGATGGCACATTACCATCTGAGTAGGGGCAGAGTGAGTAGTGTTGGAGGAGAGCGAGAGAGAAAAGGATACAAAGTAGTGGTCGGAGACTTGGAGGGGAGTTGCAGTGCGATTAGTAGAAGAACAGCGTCTAGTAAAGATGAGGTCAAGCGTATTGCCTGCCTTGTGAGTAGGGGAGGACGGTGAGAGGGTGAGGTCAAAAGAAGGAGGTAGAGAGAAATTAGTCAAAGGCAGACTTAGGGAGGTTAAAGTCACCCAGAACTGTGAGGGGTGAGCCATCCTCAGGAAAGGAACTTATCAAGGCGTCAAGCTCATTGATGAACTCTCCAAAGGAACCTGGAGGGCGATAAATGACAAGGATGTTAAGTGTGAATGGGCTAGTGACTGTGACAGCATGGAATTCAAATGAGGAGATAGACAGATGGGTCAGGGGAAAGAGAGAGAATGTCCACTTGGGAGAGATGAGGATTCCTGTGCCACCGCCGCGCTGACCAGATGCTCTCGGGGTATGCGAGAACACATGGTCAGACGAGGAAAGAGCAGTAGGAGTAGCAGTGTTTTCTGTGGTAATCCAGGTTTCCGTCAGCACCAAGAAGTCGAGGGACTGGAGGGTATCATAGGCTGAGATGAACTCTGCCTTGTTGGCCGCAGAACGGCAGTTCCAGAGGCTGCCAGAGACCTGGAACTCCACGTGGGTCGTGCGCGCAGGGACCACCAGATTACAGTGGCAACAGCCACGTGGTGTGAAGCGTTTGTATGGCCTGTGCAGAGAGGAGAGAACAGGGATAGACAGACACATAGTTGACAGGCTACAGAAAAAGGCTACAATAATGCAAAGGAGATCGGAATGAAATGAACTAAACATCTGGGAAAGCGAGAGAGTGGGGCCTCCCTCACTTATGTTTCACTGAAACACTCAAATTTAACTCTCCCAACTTCCACTTTAGAAATTAGAATTGTTGTAAACTACAGCGGTTCAATGTTTTCTAGGAATAGACTAACTTAGATTATTCAGCTAGCTAACTTGGTACAGTATTCTTCCGTGAAAACCGTCCAGGGCACCGAATCCTATGACGCCATAGCCAACTAGCATGCCAGCCTCCAATAACATGGTTTAGCACCAATACTCGGTTACAACAAACCACCAGTGTGTTAACACGCCAAGCAGATCATTCGTGTCCGTGTCTAACGTTGTGTAAAGTTTTGGGTTAGTTTTGACAGTTTGAGTGAGTACGTCGTCAACTTATTCAGCCAGTTAGTTAGCTAGAATAGTTAGCATACTAGCTAGCCATTGCTCTCTGCCAACGAACCAACTCCTCCTCCCACTGCACGAACACACAGAGAGAGCCAAGCTAACGTTAACTAGTCACCCATGTCCCGAATTCCCTTGAACGACTCTGGTTACCAGTATGTAAAAACAAAACAAAAATAAATGTAGGTTATAACTTACCCTTAGTAGCTACTGTTAGCCAGTTAAGTGCAAAGCTAGCCACTGAATCGATTCAGCCAGTTCGCGTCTGTCCCAAAGGAGAGAAAGTGTCTCCAAATATTAAAGCTAGGTCGTTCCAGCTATTGTTTAGTTAGCTATCCAGGTAGCAACAAGCTAGCTACATTTCGAGTACAGTAGCTACTAACTACCTAACGATAACGCTTCAGATAATGAGGTTAGAAAAACAGCTGAATGGTAGCTAGCTAGCTGGCATAATTACAGGTACTCTTAAGCGTGAAATAACATTGGAAACAACTATCCACAGTTGCTAATAGTTACCAGTAGCTACCCGCTAGCTAGCTAGCTTTATTGGTCCATGTAGTGGGTTAGCTAGCCTCGTGCTTCACCGGGCTCAGCCGAATACAATACTTACCTACAATAATTACCTATAATAACTTACAATAACTACCTAGATAAACTACCTACAATACCTAACTACAATACCTACCTACAATCTAAATACATGGTTTAAGCTTTACTCGACACCATATAAGCCAAGCTTACCTCCCGCCAGAGAGAGACACAACCTCACCCGACGCTCACCCGATGCTCATACACAGCTCAGAATAGGCTGTATCGTGTGTATAACTTTGTACTGTCAGTTTTGTTGCCGTGTCTTAATGAGCTCACAGTGAGAGATTGACTCTATCCTCAGTGTTGCTATTTACCTGTATAATTACTGTTGTCGTGTGTTTCAGTATGCCAGTGTTTATCTCTGTAGACGGTAATGTGTGTGCGTGCGTGTGTGTACATGCGTGTGTGTGTGCGTGTGTCTGTGTGTGTGAGTGTGTTACAAATGCCGATCAGCAGTTTTTGGACCTTACCTTTTCCAACTCAACGACTTTGTGTGTGTGCGTGTGTGCGCGTGTGTGTGTGTGTCTATGGAGTGAACACCTGTCTATCAGCGTAATGCTCTATTCCATTAGTGATCCAATTCTGTTTGTTCAGCTAATTGCTTCAGAGGCTGCAATCATCAGTGTTTCTGTTGCCTGGCAAATTATTTCATCGGCATGCACACTGGCATACCCTCCCTCCCTCCCTCCCTCCCTCCCTCCCTCCCTCCCTCCCTCCCTCCCTCCCTCCCTCCCTCCCTTCATCCTTACTTGTGTGAGTGTGTGCATGCGTGCGTCTCCTTTTGAAGACCCTAATCAATTTCACAAAATGTGTTTAGGAGGGGGGGGACTCAGTCAAGGTCTTAACTTACTGTTGCAAGTTAGAATAGTAGAATACACACACATTTGTTTGTGCATCAGCAGTTTTTCTCTTGTTATGTCAGTCACTGATAGTCACTCAATTAGCCCATGTCAGCTAAAAATTGTTTGATTGCTAAGTTAGTCTAGCAGCCTGCTATCTAAACTTAGTAATCATGGTCGAATAACCGGCCGGGGGGCCCCCCATTGATTTTGTTAGTCAGTCTCACTCAGATACTGTATCATATTAAAACCTGCAAACATTTCTCTTCACCCTATTGAAAAATATGGAGAATTGCAGAAAATTACACAGACTTTCAAATGTTCCTTTCCAACCCAAGGCAAAATCAGTAGAATTGCATAAAATGAGTTATACAATTGTAAAGTCTTCTCTCTGTCGTGTGGCAGAATGTGTAGAATTGCAGCAAACTTGCTTTAAAACTGCACCATTTTCTCTACGCCCCATTTCAAAATGTGTAGAATTACACTAAATTAACTCTAAAACGCACATGTGGGTACGTAGACCCGCGAGCAACTGCAGCCCCTCATAATGAGTTAATATTTGTTGTGGCCCCCATCAAAGTTGCCCATACCTGTGTTACAGCCTGAATTCAAAATGGATAAAATATTTATTTTTTTCGCCCATCTACACACAATACCGCACGTATAATGACAAAGTGAAAACATGTTTTAAGATATTTTTGCAAATGTATTGAGAATGAAATACAGAAATATCTAATTTACATAAGTATTCAAACCCCTGAGTCAATACATGTTAGAATCACCTTTGGCATTGATTATACAGTGGCTGGCAAAAGTATTCACCCCCCTTGGCATTTTTCCTATTTTGTTGCCTTACAACCTGGAATGAAAATCGATTTTTTTGGGGTTTGTATCATTTGATTTACACAACATGCCTACCACTTTGAAGATGCAAAATAATTTTGAGCGTGCATAACTATTCACCCGCCCAAAGGTAATACTTTGTAGAGCCACCTTTTGCAGCAATTACAGCTGCAAGTCTCTTGGGGTATGTCTCTAGAAGCTTGGCACATCTAGCCACTGTGATTTTTGCCCATTCTTCAAGGCAAAACTGCTCCAGCTCCTTCAAGTTGGATGGGTTCCGCTGGTGTACAGCAATCTTTAAGTTATACCACAGATTCTCAATTGGATTGAGGTCTGGGCTTTGACTAGGCCATTCCAAGACATTTAAATGTTTCCCCTAAAACCACTTGAGTGTTACTTTAGCAGTATGCTTAGGGTCATTGTCCTGCTGGAAGGTGAACCTCCGTCCCAGTCTCAAATCTCTGGAAGACTGAAACAGGTTTCCCTCAAGAATATCCCTGTATTTAGCACCATCCATCATTCATCAAGTCAAGGGGTGTGAATACTTTCTGAAAGCACTGTACATTACCAACGCTTAAGTGGTGGTTAAGCTAAGCCTATACGCTTCACTGGTACACAGCTTTGTATTAACTGTTGTTTTGAGTCAGTTCACATAAAATGTACAGACTGGTAAAGGTTGTGGGATTATGGACAGATATGCTTTCTTTGTGTGAATGAGTCATCTTATGATTTTCTCTCTTCCTCATCAGATTTCCATTGCCTCCATCCCTCTCTTTGGTTTCTCTTTCTCTCCCTCTTCCTCCCTCTCTCTCTCTCTTTCTCTCTCTCTCTCGTTTTATTGATTTCTCTCTCTGTCTGGGATTTCTGTTCTGCGCTGTCAGCCCTGACTTAGCTCTACACACCATACACACACACACGGATGCACAGCACACAAAATAATCATTATGTGTTTTCTTGAGTGAGTCTGTGTCTTTATGTGTACATGTGGGTGGTGTGTATTTATGTGTACATGTGGGTGCTGTGGGTATGTATTTATCTTTCAGCATGTGGGCGAGTGTGAATATGAATATGTGTGTGCGTCCGTTTGCGTGCTAGTGCATTTCCTTGTGCCCACATTCGTCAGTGTAACCATCAATGGTGTTAGTTTTTTCATGGACCTTTCCACTATCTTAATTAGTACAGCTTTAATTAAAGCTTCATCCCTACGTTCCATGTTTCCTCTTCTTGCATCTCATTGTGTTTATCAGTGTAATTACTGAACGCTGTGTATCCACTTCAGCCTGTACGATCACTGCTTTAATAGACTCTATTTATTGAAGTATGGACTGGGCTGGCTCTGCTCTACAATACACATGGAGACTAACATCAGCACTATGGGGAAAGAGAGGGAGAGAGAGGGGGAGGTTGGCAACGAGAGACCAAGAGAGACCTCTCCTCCTCTCTCTAGCTCCCTCTTTGCTTTATTGGCATGGGAAACATATGTTTACATTGTCAAAGCAAGTGAAATGCATAAACAAAAGTGAAATAAACTATAAAAAGTGAACAGTAAATATTACACTCACACAAGTTCCATAATAATAGAGACAATTCAAATGTCATATTATGTCTATATACAGTGTTGTAACGATGTGCAAAAGTACAAAAGGGAAAATAAATATATAAATGTACAATGGTGTTTGTTCTTCACTGGTTGCCATTTTCTTGTGGCAACAGGTCACAAATCGTACTGCTGTGATTGCACACTGTTATAACGACTCAGGATGAGACCCAGATGCAGACATAGGAGGCAGATGGTCAGAGTCTCAGAGAGTTATTATAAACAGGGTTAGGCAAAAAGCAGGTCCAGGGCAGCAGAGGTCAGTAATCCGAATTAGAGTCAGGTAGGCGTGGAACGGAAACAGAAGACAAAGGGCTGTGACACAGAGGTTTAATCATAGACACATGAAAAGTGGGATGTATATGGAGGGTGTGGGGCAACAGAAGACGAACAGCAGTAGGGCTAAGGATTTTAGAGGTGAGAAAGGGGCCGATAAAGCGGGGGAAAAGTTTACGGGACTCCACCCTGAGGGCCAGATCCTGAGTGGAGAGCCATACCCTCTGCCCGAGACGATAGCGGGGAGCCGGGGTCCGGTGGCGGTCCGCCTGTCGACGATACCTGGAGGTGGTCTGAAGAAGAGCGGACGAACATCTGGGCAGAGGGTATGCTGACCTCTTCCTCATGCTCTGGGAAGAGCGGAGGCTGGTAACCCAGGGAACACTCGAAAGGCGAGAGACCAGTGGCCGAGCAGGGAATTGTGTTGCGGGCGTACTCCACCCACACAAGTTGCTGGCTCCAGGTGGTGGGATTGGTGGAGACGAGGCAACGAAGGGTCGTCTCCAGATCCTGATTGGCTCGCTCCGACTGGCCATTAGATTGGGGATGAAACCCGGAGGACAGGCTGGCCGATGACCCAATAAGGTTGCAGAATGCCTTCCAGAACCTGGACGACAACTGAGGACCACGACACAGCTTTGACAGCTTTCATGTTTTCATGTCGTTTTTCTTCATTTTGTCTTTTACTTCTGAAAGTGTGTTGTGAGAGACATTAAAACTAGCGGTTGATCAAATAGTGCACTGGTAAAGTGTGTGTGTGTGTGTGTGTGTGTGTGGTTGTGGTGTGTGCCTGTGTGTGTGTGTGCTCACAAGAATGTGAGCACACACACACAACACATGCACACAACACATGCACACACACACGTTGGCATGCGCGCACAGTTATCTTATCAGCAGATCAAACCACTTTTTGTTAACTGTCACACAGGGATGAACGTGCATGTACACGCTCACGCGCGCACACACACACACACACACACACACACACACACACACACACACACACACACACACACACACACACACAGGCACAACAACACACACTTGATCTAATCTCCTTTGTGATTTAAGGAGTGTGTGAGGGCTCTCTTTAAATCCCTTAAACGCCTGGGGATCCCTTCCTCCATCCCTCCATCTCACTCTACCTTCATCCCTCTCTCTCCCTCCTTCCCTGATCCCTCTATCTCTCTAACAAACACTTATCATTGTAGCAGATAAAAGACATTGACATAGAGGCTTTATTTATCTACCAGAACCAGGGGGAACAATCAGGCTGGTAATGCTATGTTGAGAGGCCTTAGCTGAGGTGCACTAAGGCTCTGTTTAAACTGTATTGGACAATTTTTATAGGTTAACGCGAATGACCTCGCCAAGAGGTTTAGACCTCTTGGTGAAATATGAAACACTTCTGACCCACACAAGGTTGCAGGTTCAAATCCCATTAGGGCTACTGAATTTGCTGCACTACGTTTCAGTACTCAGCTCTTTAGAGGTAAAGGTAAACATCCTCAGGGCTCAGGTTGCATAGTGTATTCTCTGGAGTAGTCAGTACTGTATTTCTAGGCTGTGATGTTGTTACTTAAGAACAAAAGGAAATCTAAGTGTGCCTTCATCAGAACATCACTTGGTGGTAAAGCAGAAACAAAATCAATCCTCGCAACAAAATCCAATTTGGAGTAAAACTGTCAGCTCTTGTTCTTTCTTTCTATCATTCTTTCTTGGGGTTTACACGGTTCAGTGACAGAAAGTGGTGAAGGGAGTGAGAAAGGGAGAGAAGGGAGTGAGAAAGGGAGAGAAAAAGAAATAGAAAATGAATGGAATGAGGTAGAGAGAGAGAGAGAGAGAGAGAGAGATAGCGAGAGAGAGAGAGAGAGAGAGAGAGAGAGAGAGAGAGAGACAGACAGACAGACAGACAGACAGACAGACAGACAGACAGACAGACAGACAGACACTGAGAGAGAGAGAGAGAGAGAGAGAGAGAGAGAGAGAGAGAGAGAGAGAGGTAGACAGAGAGAGAGAGGTAGACAGAGAGAGAGGTAGAGAGAGAGAGGTAGAGAGAGAGAGAAAGAGAGGTAGAGAGACAGAGAGAGAGAGGTAGAGAGAGAGAGAAAGAGAGAGAGAGACCGAGAGAGAAAGAGAGAGAGAGACAGAGACCGAGAGAGAAAGACAGAGACATATATAGAGAGAGAGACATAGAGAGAGAGCGGTAGAGAGAGAGAGAGAGAGATAAGTAGAGTATTACCTACTGGTGAGCCACACAGTAGGTCATCCGTCCCTCCTTTATTTCTAATTTATCTGCATTCCACAACAACCATGTGAGAAGGATAACACAATAAAGAAAACCATTTCCTCCATAACGATGTGAGAGAAAACATTTATTTCACTTTGTGCTGCGTGTCAGTGGGAGTGTTAAACCTAATGGAATAACGGTGGTGACTGGCCTCACACACCCACACAACTAACGGTCTTATGGTCTTCAACCTCGGAAATAAATGTCGCCTGCGGGGACTGTGTTGTGCTGTATAATCATCTAACAATTTTATTTTTTCTCATTCTCTCTTTCTCTCTCTCTGTCTCCCCCTCTCTCTCCCCTCTCTTTTCCCACCTCTCTCTTTCTCTCTGCCCCCCCCCCCTCTCTCTCTCTCTCTGTAGGGAGTTTGGATGGAGGGATCCAGAGTTACCTGAGGTGATTCAGATGCTACAGCACCAGTTCCCTTCAGTCCAGTCCAATGCTGCAGCCTATCTCCAACACCTCTGCTTCGGAGACAACAAGATCAAATCAGAGGTAGCCTACTACTGGGCGTGTGTGCGTATGTGTTCGGCAAAGATAAAGACCTTTCTACCATTCCCAAAACCCAGAGCATCTCTCTACACATCCCTCTAAAGCTATCTGTAATAAACTGGTGTTAGAACCCTTTAACAAACCCTTTATTAATAAGCCTCCTACCACCTTGAAATAGCAGTAATCTGTTACATTGTGTTGTCTGCTCTGAATCCCTCACAATCAATTTTTACAACAACAGAGAGCATTGATGTGCGTCTGCCCTGTGCCACTGTTGGTCAATAGCTGCTTCACCCTCTTATTGAAAAGTGACGATGCACATTGTAAAATGCACAAAAACACACGTGCACACACACACACACAAACACACAAACACACACACACACACACACACAAACACAGGTACAAACTTAGCCCTTGTGTGTGTTGTAGCAGTTGGAATTATCGTTGAATAGAGCAGAGACACAATAAGAAGAAAGCTTGGTATTGACAGACAAGACAACACTGTGATTGTCTCCACAAAGTATCGAGGGTGAGGGAGCGAGAGTGGGGGAGAGGGAGAGAGAGTGGGGGAGAGGGAGAGATAGCAGGGGAGAGGGAGAGAGAGTGGGAGAGTGAGTGATGGGGAGAGGGAGAGAGAGTGGGGAGAGAGTGATGGGGAGAGGGAGAGAGAGTGGGGGAGAGAGTGATGGGGAGAGGGAGAGAGAGTGATGGGGAGAGGGAGAGAGAGTGGGGGAGAGAGTGATGGGGAGAGGGAGAGAGAGGGGGGAGAGAGTGATGGGGAGAGGGAGAGAGAGTGGGGGAGAGAGTGATGGGGAGAGGGAGAGAGAGTGGGGGAGAGAGTGATGGGGAGAGGGAGAGAGAGTGGGGGAGAGAGTGATGGGGAGAGGGAGAGAGAGTGGGGGAGAGAGAATGGGGGAGAGGGAGCGAAAAGTGGAGAGAAAAAGGGAAAGAGAAAGAGAAGGGAGGGAGGGAAGCTGGTATTTGATTCCAGGATATGGGATCAAATTATTTAGCGAGTGTGCAAAGTAATGATTAGAGCGGTGTTTGGGGTGTGTGGGTGTGTGGGTGGGTGTAGGGCATCCGGAAGTCTAAAGTCTGGCCTTTATTGTGACTGACTACAGAGACAGCTTGGCAAATTCAGCTCGACATTATTTATAGCACGTCTACACACAAACACACACACACACACCGCCCCCTTCTCGTCTCTGTCTGGCTAAAGTTCAGTCCCATCAGCTGTTTTTGTGGCTATATGACCTGTCGATATCCATTTGTCCAGACGTGGCCTATAGCCAAGCTTCTCTCTCTCTCTCTCTCTCTCTCTCTCTCTCTCTCTTCCATCCCTCCTTACCCTCATCCTCCCCCACCAAAACCTCTCTGTATTTTCTACATGCTTCTCTTCTTTCTCTTCCTCCATCCATTTTCTACATACATTTCTCTCCTCCTTTCTATCCATCTCTCTCATGTTTCATTGGATAAGCCTTGTGTTTCAGAAAAGTATTTTCCTTTTGTTGATTATAGAAACACTAGACAATAACAACAAGAACAACAGCACCAAACAACATCTGCATCCCTAAAGTTGCTGTTCTGTTCCCCACATGTGCTGGATACACACACACGCACACACACACACACACACACACACACACACACACACACACACACACACACACACACATCCCTGGTGGAATACACACACATCTCATCTCCACTCATTAACACTCTCCACTGGTGTATGAAGAGCTTTTGGTTTATTTGTTGTGTCGGCTCTCCAAGCATGTGTTGCTTCTTCATTTCTTGAGAGAAGGGGCGCGGCTCTGTTGCATCCCGTTTGGCATGGCGTTCTTTTATGTTTTTGTGTTTTTACACTTTTTGTAAAATATCTGTCAACGATGGCTTTACAGTGGTGGGGTGTTGGACTGATCTTGTTGATCGTGTACATACCCGCTACAAACTGACTAAGTTATGAAAATGCTGCTGGCAGCGGAATCCAATACAGTAAAGAGTTCCTACTACAATGCAACTCAAACATGAACGCCATGGGTATCCCAATGGCCTATCTAATCCCTGATTGTCTGCGGGTGGATTACAAGGCCAAATGCAAACGTGGAAAACACAGGGAAATCAGACAGAGACTAACTTCCCTTACCCGACACTTTCCTGATCAACACCCAGTCACTGAGGAGGAAATCGGATGAGCGGTTAGCGAATCTGCCCTTCCAGCATGAATACCGGGAGGCCTGATTGCTGGATGATAGAGTCCCGGACAGTGAGGTGGAGCCGGCCGGCTTCACACTGGTCAGAGCGGACCGTGATCTGACCGCCACAGGGACCAGTGGTGTAAATCAATCCTGGTAAGAGAGAGACTCTGTACCCCTGACATTGAACTGTTTTCTGTGTCACTGTGACCGGCCAGTGAGTTCCAGCAATTGTTTGTTACCCTTGTGTACATTCAATCAAAAGCTAATATAGAAAATGCCATACTAGGAAAAATAAGACTCTTGATTTGTGCTATTGGACAATACCAAATGCTTTCTCTGCCATCACCAGACATCCCTTGGGGACATCAGACCACAATGTTGTCTACCTCCGGCCAACCTACTCTCGGCTCCTGGAGAGGGAGAAACCTACAGTTAAAACTGTCCAGATCTGGAACGAGAACAGTATCACTCGTCTCCAAGGGTGTTTTGACTGTACTATGTGGAAGGTATTTCAGGACAGCAGCTCTGATCTTAATGAACTCACAGATGTTGTTTCAGACTATGTAAACTTCTGTGTTGAGTCAGTTGTGCCTACTAAGACCTGTAAATACAGGGAGGTATACAGGCAGGGTGGAGAGGACCCTCTACTCAGGAAACTCAAGGGTGGCCTGGCAAAGGATAAAATCCATGGCTAGTGCCCCCAACATAGGCAGGGGAAAATGACAATGCTGACCTTGGGAGACATGAGGGCCAGAACATGGCTAATGAACAGAATGTTTTCTTCTCACGATTTGAATCAGACGACTTTGTGTTGGCAACAAATGTTTGAGAGGGTTATTGTTAAACAGGCTGATGTTTTGCACACAAAAGCCCCAGACAAAAATAAATGGACATGTGGTAAAGCTCTGTTCTGAACTAGCTGGTGTTTTTACAGACATTTTCCAATCATCCCTCGACCAGCAACAAGTGCCAGTTTTGTGGAAAAACTCAACAATTATACCCATTCCTAAAGCTTCTAATCCCTCTGCGTTGAATGACTAGTGCCCTGTCGCCTTGACATCCTTAGTAATGAAATGCTTTAAGAAAATTGTGAAAAGTAATATCCTCACATATCAGCCCAGCAGAAGACTCTCCTCAACATGGTCTTTAGACTTCTAGAGGGCGCCAAATCCCATGTCAGGGTTGTTTGTTGACTTTTCTTCTGCCTTCAACACAATCCAGCCTTACATTCTGGCACAAAGACTCATAGGGAAATGGAAATACCTAGTCAGTTGTACAACTGAATGCATTCAACTGAATGTGTCTTCTGCATTTAACCCAACCCCTCTGAATCAGACAGGTGCAGGGGGCTGCCTTAATCAACATCCACATACAGTGGGTTACCTGCCTTGCTCAGGGGCAGAACGACAGATTTTTACCTTGTCAGCTCGGGGATTCAATCCAGCAACCTTTAGTGTACTAGCCCAACGCTCCTACCCGCCAGGCTACCTGCCGCCCCATAGGGGACTTCTCCTTAGATGGGGGGCTGGTTTTATGGCTGTAGGACTTCCTGAGCTAGTGGTCACATCGGGTCAAGGTAGGTCCCCATGTGTCCAACACAGGCTCTCCACAGGGATGTGTTTTGTCCCCTCTCCTGTACATCTTGTTCACCAACAGTTGTACAAGTTCCCATCCTGACAGACACCTTGTCAAGTTCCCTGATGACACTGCCTTGATCTGTCTGTTACATGATGACGATCAACACCAGGGCCCGGTCCTAAATGACTGTGTAGAGTGGTGTGAGGAATCACACTTGGTCCTCAATACCAACAAGACATGCATAGACTTCAGGAAGCGAACACCCACCTCTGCAACATCTATCAGAGGTCAAAACATAGAGATTGTAGAGGAAATCAAATATCTGGGTGTCCTCTTGGACAATAAGCTTCAGTGGAGTAAATGTACAGACCTGATCTACAATAAGAGTCAGCAGAGATGGTACTTTCTCAATAAGCTTGGCTCTTTTAATGTTGACTGTTCTATAGGTTATTTTAATGTTGACTCTGTTTTACAAATCTTTCATTGAGAATATTTTAACGTTTTGTAATGTTTGTTGTTTGGGCAATGCCACTGTCAGCCAGAAAAATATGCTGAGAAGGATTATCACCACAGCAACAAGATACTTGGAGTCAAACAGACAGGCTTGGATTAGATCTTTAAGGTCAGGGCCCTCAGCAAGGCTCACAAAATCATTTTAGACCCAAGCCACCCCCTGTACCTGGACTTTGAACTACTCCCCTCTGGGTGTAGGTATAGGGCACTCCCCGGCAGGAATAACAGAACAAGACAATAATTTGTGCCAGGTGTGATATCCCTCCTAAACAGCTGGGGTTAATGTTCCTAGCCACCCAGCGGTATACTGTATAGGCAGGGCGGCAGGTAGCCTCAAGGTTAGAGCTTTGGACCAGTAACCGAAAGGTTGCTGGTTTGAATACCGTAGCCGACAAGGTAAAAAAACTGTTGCGGTGCCCTTGAGCAAGGCACTTAACCCTAATTGCTCCAGGGGTGTTGTATTGTAAATTTGTTGTCTACTTAAATTTAAATGCCACTTTGAACGTGTACATGATACCACAACAAAATGTCCCCACAGGGACAATAAAGTCAGTAAAGTGTTTGTGTCTGTGTAATGTACAGATATGGAACAAAGACTCACACACATGGCAATGAACAGGGCCACACATTCCCAGTTTGACGTTCCAGTCATGGTCTCCAGAATCCCGATGCCAGCTGATCACATTCCCGTTCCAATTCCCAAGCCAAGCAGCTGTCACTAACTGCTAGCGGTAACCGTAGTGCAGAAGCTATACCCGCCATGCAACCGCAGGCCACAAACAAATCAATCCACAGCATAATCACCTACATATACTGGTCCTAGGTATGGAGGAAATGCACTGTTTTTGTGGATTATTATATCATCAAGAGTATTGTCCTCTTAGTGACTGAACATGTCAGGTGGGGGGAGGTAGAAGGGAGGATAGGAGAGAGGAGAGGAGAGGAGAGGAGAGGAGAGGAGAGGAGAGGAGAGGAGAGGAGAGGAGAGGAGAGGAGAGGAGAGGAGAGGAGAGGAGAGGAGAGGAGAGGAGAGGAGAGGAGAGGAGAGGAGAGAGAAGATGAGAGGATAGGATAGGAGAGAGGAGAGGAGAGGAGAGGAGAGGGGAGAGAAGATGAGAGGATAGGATAGGAGAGAGGAGAGGAGAGGAGAGGGGAGACGGGAGAGAAGATGAGAGGATAGGATAGGAGAGAGGAGAGGAGAGGAGAGGAGAGGAGAGGGGAGAGGGGAGAGAAGATGAGAGGATAGGATAGGAGAGAGGAGAGGAGAGGATAGGAGAGAGGAGAGGAGAGGAGAGGAGAGGAGAGGAGAGGAGAGGAGAGGAGAGGAGAGGAGAGGAGAGGAGAGGAGAGGAGAGGAGAGGAGAGGAGAGGGGAGAGGAGATGAGAGGATAGGATAGTAGAGAGGAGAGGAGAGGAGGGGAGAGGAGATGAGAGGAGAGGATAGGAGAGAGGAGAGAAAATAAGCGAAGCGAGGAGAGGGATGTTTTTGAGTATCAATGGATGTGGTTTGTTTAGTATTCAGTTCAGTTTAATCCGGCTTAATTGAAAAGATAACTGAAATTAATTTGGAGCGATAAACTTCTGCAATGTCGTCAAACAGCTCTTCTAACCTTTCCTTGTCCTCTCCTTCCTCTCTGCTTTTCTTTCTCTCTCTCCCTGACTGACTGTTTTCCCTTCACCTTCACTCTCATCTCTTTCATTCCCTTCTCACTCACTCCCTTTCTACCTTTTCCTCTCTCTCTGTCGCTCTCTCTCTCTTTCTGTCTCTCCCTGTCTCTCTCGCTCTCTCTTTCTGTCTCTCCCTGTCTCTCTCTCTCTCTTTCTGTCTCTCCCTCTCTCTTTCTGTCTCTCCCTCTGTGTGGTGATGCTATCTAAGGTTTGTGTGTAGAAGGTTCAGGTCAAGAACAGATCTAAGCCTTTAAAGGAGAAAGGCACTTGTAATCTGGGCCAGCAGCTCTTTATAGCAGGAAATAGGAACACTATTTATACTGAACAAAACATGTAAAGTGTTGGTCCCATATTTCATGAGCTGAAATAAAAGATGCCAGAAATGTTCCATATGCACAGAAAGCTTATTTCTCTCACATTTTGTGCACAAATTTGTTTACATCACTGTTAGTGAGCATTTCTCCTTTGCTAAGATAATCTATCCACCTGACAGGTGTGGCATATCAAGAAGCTGATTAAACAGCATGATCATTACACAGGTGAACCTTGTGCTGGGGACAAAACATGTCCCCAGCACAATGCCACAGATGTCTCAAGTTTTGAGGGAGCATGCAATTGGCATGCTGACTGCAGGAATGGCCCCCATAGCTGTTGCAAGAGAATTGAATGTTCATTTCTCTACCATAAGACACTGTTTTAGAGAATTTGGCAGTACATCCAACCGGCCTCACAACCACAGACCACGTTTAACCACGCCAGCCCAGGACCTCCACATCTGGCTTCTTCACCTGCGGGATCGTCTGAGAGCAGCCACAAGAACAGTTGATGAAACTGAGGAGTATTTATGTTTGTAATAAAGATATTTTGTGGGGAAAAACTCATTTTGATTGGCTGGGCCTGTCTCCCCATTGGGTGGGCCTGGCTCCAAAGTGGGTGGGTCTATGCCCTCCCATGCCTACCCATGGCTGCGCCCCTGACCAGTCATGTGAAATCCATAGATTAGGGCCTAATCAATTTATTTCAATTGACTGATTTCCTTATATGAACTGTAGCTCAGTAAAATAGTTGAAATTATTGCATATTGCGTTTATATTTTTGTTTAGTATATAAATGAACATCTTGCTGGGCAGTTCTGGATCTAAGACATGCGCACGCACTGACACACACACATACACACACACAAACGCACACACAAACACACACACACAACTCCAAATATTCACCAGTTGGTTGTTAAGGACATTGAAATGTTTCTATGGTTAATGACCTCCTGTGAACCACTATCGAGATCTAGGATCATTATAACTCCCTGATGATTGGTTGGAACCCTCTTTTCTCTCTGCTCATTGGCCCCCTGATGGTTCCAGAAGGACCTGTAGTGAAACAGTGGGGGAAGGCTATGATTGTAACATCTGGATGGCGAGACTGCTGCAAATCTTCCAGGAAATCACTGAGTGTACATGATTAGAATTTACATTTCGAGGTTTCATTTTTTATTGTATTATTATTATTATGATTTTATTTTTTAGGGGGTAGATCATCTTTAATATTGCAGATAGATTGTGGATTCTATCAATGTAATTGTCTGCATCTCTCTGTCTCTCTCTGTCTCTCTCTCTCTCTCTCTCTCTCTCTCTCTCTCTCTCTCTCTCTCTCTCTCTCTCTCTCTCTCTCACTTTCACTCTCTCTCTCTCTCTCTCTCTCTCTGTCTGTCTGATTCATCATCAGATTCGTCGTCAGGGTGGGATCCAGCTGCTGGTAGACCTGTTGGACCACCGTATGAGTGAGGTCCACCGCAGTGCCTGTGGAGCCCTGAGGAACCTGGTCTACGGCAAGGCCAACGACGACAACAAGATCGCCCTGAAGAACTGTGGGGGCATACCTGCCCTGGTGCGCCTGCTACGCAAGACTGGAGACGTGGAGATACGAGAACTGGTCACAGGTACAGTACACATATTACACACACACACGTACACACACTGACAACTCTAAATTCCAGAAGACAGTGATAACTGTTTCCAATGGTTTCATTATTCATAAGTCCAGACTTATTCAGTAGCAGGAGAACATAGCTACTCAGTAGGGAAAACTATTTTAAGGAAAGCAGGATCAATGAATTCAATGGTTTCAAGTCACACCTCTATCACTCTGTCCAAATTCTCAGACCCTCATTGTCCACAGTCTCAGACAGAGTCTCAGCTGACTTTGAGAGCTTCTAAGACAGGCTAGCCAAGGAGAGATCCTGAAAGACTACTTTACATCAGACTACATCAACATCTGGGGACCTTCGCCCAAGATTTTCATGTATGTTGGTGTTTGGGTGTGTGTGTGTGTGTGTGTGAACGTTCATGCATGTTTATCTCTGATGGGAGGGGCCAGACATACGTAGTCCTAACCCATCTGTGACTAGTCATTAGCCTTGTGAATGGGCGTTGAGAAGCCTATCAGCTACTCCGATGGAGCGGGTCCCCCTGCCTGAATGGGCGTTGAGAAGCCTATCAGCTACTCCGATGGAGCGGGTCCCCCTGCCTGAATGGGCGTTGAGAAGCCTATCAGCTACTCCGATGGAGCGGGTCCCCCTGCCTGAATGGGCGTTGAGAAGCCTATCAGCTACTCCGATGGAGCGGGTCCCCCTGCCTGAATGGGCGTTGAGAAGCCTATCAGCTACTCCGATGGAGCGGGTCCCCCTGCCTGAATGGGCGTTGAGAAGCCTATCAGCTACTCCGATGGAGCGGGTCCCCCTGCCTGAATGGGCGTTGAGAAGCCGATCAGCTACTCCGATGGAGCGGGTCCCCCTGCCTAAGTTGGCCGCCCTGTGGGCTGGCAGGCAGTCCGTGACAGAGACAGAATAGGCTCTATTGTAAAGGCCTTCAAACCACTGAGGGGAGAAATGAGGCCTCTTGAAATAGCATTTAAGACCTGAGGAATTGTGTTAACTACCAGTGCTAATGCCTAGGCTCAGTGGGCTAACATGGTCTTGAGTGTCACTGATTACCTATGTTCGATACCGAGTCAATCACGTTCTTACACAGTGAAACAGTGTTTAAA